>NC_052500.1:46639718-46939718 GCF_016617805.1 Bactrocera tryoni | reverse complement strand
ATTTGCTATGTAGGGGTCGATTCTGCTAAGCAGGAGTTGCCCACAGGAGGTATTAGTAATATGTCGAAGAAAGAGTGATTTATAGGGAATATACACTGTTGAGATGTTCTTATCCTGGTATGCTTAATTTAATGAAACATTCTCAAATTTTCGTTTCCCACACCAAATCATGATTTTGAACAACAAGACAACCTCGACCAGAAAGAAATGAGTGAAGTTTATTATGTTTTGGCCAACAAAGCATCATTGTAATTTACACCATTATTCGCTAACTAAGCATTTATTTTGCTTTTTATAAACGTTAACTAAAAGAATAGTACATATACATATATACATACATATATGTATGCATATAGCTATGTTACATGCATACTTATTTGGGCAACTACATTATTTTACTATTCAAACATAAAAAGTTACATGCACTCGACACATGAAAGTTCTTTCAACCGCGCAAATGAAGAGTTCTTGAAATTCAAAGCTTGAAAATAATCGATGTACCTTCAAATTGCGTTTTCATATTTCGCTTATGTATGCATATATGTATATTTACATATGTTTATATATACATATGTCTGCGGAAAGCAACCTAAAACCATAATAAAGCTTTTTCGACTGCTAACAATAAGACCTCATATTTAAAAATGCAATGTTTATGCACATATTCTGTAATATCTACATACAAACATGCATATGTATCTATGTACATATCTCATCCGCTCTTACCTCGTTTATTTAAGAGAATAAACAGAGTAAGTATATAAATATACATATACTTATGTATGTGTCAGTATGCAGGCATTTAAACAAGTGCTTTTTTAACGTTTTTAGGCAGAGTCAGAGTAATTTTATAATTAGCTGAATATGTTATACTTTAGTTAATGTATTATTCAGAAATTTACTTCCGTGTTTGAATTTAAAACTGATTTTTAAATAAAGTTTCAAAATATCTTTAGAAAGGCTTTTCTTTTAAACTTTTAACATCTGTACATATGTATTTATAAGCAAATGCACATAAAACTGCAGTACTATATAAACAAATAACCGTAAAAAAGTATAAGTTTGAATTAAATATTTATGATTTTTTACATACCTGTAAGCTAGATTCATACATTTGAATAATTTGGTGAGCGAAGTTTCTATTTCCAAGTGAGAGGCCACCACTGATCCTTCTTGACCTAGCTCTGGAACGTATGATATTTTTCGTGGTACAAAACGCTGCACATCAGTGCATGTATTTTCTACATCCTCTGTTTTTGTAAGATTTATTTCTTCGGGATCAAGCATTTTTACTTCATCATCCTCTTCGAGATCATCTTCTTGTGCCTCCTCCGCTTCGAAATGAGAAACCATAAATTGGCCAGAGTGTATAGATTCTCGTTCTGATTTGGAAATATTAGAAGCCATAGCTCCATAATCGGAAAGACCAGCGTCACCAACGCTTTTCGCGATGCTTGTAGTAATATCACCGCAGCTTTGTTGTTGTTGTTGTTGTTGTACAATCTGCTGATGTTGGTTTTGGTGTTGTTGCAAATAATTCTGATATTTATTTAACATCATTGTGTCTTCTTATCTACGGCGCGAACTCACATTGATTTACGTGTGTCCAAACGAAAAATTATTTATACTTCTATTCAAGTTCTATTAATTAAATTTTTTTATTTCATTTGAATTGATCTTCATCCATTTACTATTAAATTGATTAAAAAAAACGTGTTATAAATGCGCTCTGTGATCACAGCTCACAAATAACCAATTCTAATTACTTTGAAAATTTAAAATATAAACGATTGATTTGCTTTGTCTGTAAAGCCTAACAATTGTTAAGCCGTGATCTTTCACTACCAGATAGTTCGAAAATTTTGATGATAACAACCGATCCAACTTTAAACTGTGCGGCCACATATAATATCTTTTCCATGACATACACCTCGTCTATACACTCAAACAATGATAGCGATTTTGATCCCAACAATATTCGTCGTTCTATAAGTGTTTGCTCTTAACTGCGAAGTACTTATTCGCATTGGGAAACACATCAAATGCTCTTTTACACTCTTTCAAATCTCTTGCTGCCTTGTTCAATGACTCTCAACATCACACACTACGGCAATATTTATTTGAAGCTTTGTTTTGTCAGTTACTTATATACAAATACACATAACATAATTGCTTATTATTTATTTTAACATTGTAGTACAAATTTACTACTAGATAGGAGTAATTAAATATATTAAATGAGATAACACCAATAACATTGCTGTTACTGTTGCTATTAATATGGCCTTATTAACACATAAAAAAATGTTTCTTTATTGTTACTTCTTCAAATCACGGAAGCGTCTAACCATAATATCATTATTTTGACTACTGTAAAGAACACGAATTGATTCACATTTCACAGTTTAATTAAAGGTTTACCATGTGCTAATCGCATCTACTTGAACGTAATCAGTCAAGTAGTCCATCTTGGTGTAACAGCCAAATTTATGTTTGAAATGAGAGGAAAATTCCACTAATGTAACACTGCTAGCCTTGATTCCATTCAATGTATTTGTTTTCTGTTGAGATGGAATACCAAATCATTGTAGATTTTTCAACACATATATAAACAAATCAAGATTTTTAGAATTCAATAAGTTATTATCTGAATGACGCACATATGTTTATTATTCCGTTTATATATTTTATGTACTAAAAATACTCTATAAAATATATATAAATTATACTCCCACAAGTAAACTTCGATAGAATGGAAAATATTATTTTTCCCATCGCGTCAATCACATTACATAGAGGAAATCAAACAATATGATAACATTTTAGATGAGTATTAAGTTTGCTCTTCGTTCAACTTCAATGTGTTGTTTTATTCGTTGACTATTGGTTAAGTGTATGCACCATTGTGTGTTGTAGGGCCAATGGATCTAGGAAGATCAGATCTTATGTTGATAAATGACCTGTTATTATGGTGGTGAGGTACATTGAACAGCGGGCGGTGACGTAGCTGGCGAGATGTATATTTTTTTGCAAAAAGTTCAGATTGCCTTTTATTACGATGTGATCTTATTTCCTTCCGAAACAAATAATTATGAATTATGTATTTCTAACTAGTCAGCACAAAATTTCTCACGAATTTTCCCACTTGAATTCACGTTTGTTCTTTCCCTTGAATAATACAACTATTATTATTATCAAAAATTGTCCGAACCATATACATATTGCTGTCAAAAAATCCACTACAAAAATCAAAATGTCAAAAATAGAACATCGCGTTGCAAACTGATGAAACGGCAGTTCTCTATTATCCCTCAATTTTTCGACAAATTCCTAACAGTGAAGGCAATTCCATTAGCAAGGTTCAGAATATCTCTTAAGCCGATTTATTCTTTATTAATAAGGTCTCGAATGATATAAATAAGATTGTATATACGAACAACGAGCACATCATCGAGATATACTGTCGAATATTCATAAAAATTGTTAACAACAACGCAAACTTTTCTAAGCTCTTGATATAAACGTTATATTATTATTAGGTTAGGTTATCCTGGCCGGCTGTCACGCATTACATAGACCCCCACCGATCCTTAGTAATGCCAGATGGAAACCCCTTATATTGGTTTATAATAAAGATTTTCAGTTGAACTAGTCGAATATTGCAGCGGCAACTATTTGAACTATATTTGTTGTTTTCCTAGACTTTATTCTCTTTTCTGAAGTCATAAAAAATTAAGAGTATTATAAATTGATTCCATACAGTTTAATTTCGTTACTTATATATTTAGAATACATTTAATTAGAAATTGCATCTTATACAAAATCAGTTGGTTCCAGCAAATGACTATTCTAAGATCCTTACACTTGTCAGAGCTGCTAAATTAAAACACTTTTGCAATGAACAGCTAGTTTGGAATCTCAATTCATTATTCCCAAGCAGAGCTTTTGGATTATTTTCATCGACATTTGATTAACTTTAATGTTACCCGTTCTTTCATTAATGAAATCATGAATCAATAAATGAATTATTCTGTGATAAGTACTCCAAGAGATAATGAGATGAAATGAGATTAATGTTTATTTTAATCTGTCTTTCCATTAAATAATGATTGTAATTTGGAATATCTGGCAATACCGCCCAATAAATATTCGATAGTGTAATTCGCCATATTGTTTTCCGATAATATATGAATGTTTCGATGACTATGTCTCTTTCAGTATCATTTTCCTCAATGAAACCGAAAAAACGTAAAGTGTTAAGTTCCGATTTTTTTGCATTTATATTGAGGTGAAAATGGATTTCTAGTTTGTTTGCGTAAGCACAAACCAAGCACTTTGGTGCACAAAAGTTTTAGCGAAAATGATTTTAAAACAAAGGTAGGTAAAACAAAAATATTGGTGACTTTTGTTACAATGCATATGTTTGTAAGCCATTCGCCATGTTGTTCCGTCGTTTGCTACATGGTGTATTACGATTTGGGACATTAAATGCATTTTTGATGTTAGTAATTGTCTGAGTTAGTTAGTGAAATTAAATGATTTGAAATATACTAACTTCAATTGGAAAATTCGCTGATGTAAGATTAAATGATATTGCGAAATCCTAATGCATGTTAAATTTCTATGCGTTGCAGAAACACCAATTAGTAGGGTTGCCAAGAAATAAGTAGTTGTTTTAAGAAAATGTGAAGCGTAACTCATGTGCTGAACACATAGAGAGCGACAGACTTCAAGCGACATGTGTCAAATATTAAAATACAAACGTTCTTAAGGGCACAGTTATGTAGACAGCTGCACGTCCATAAATAGCGCCTGACCCATAAGAGGTGCCTAACATTTTGTTTGGATCGCGTAAAAACTTTTTATGAGAACGTACTCATACAAAAGCGTACATCGAACTTTTCTTTCCTAAAAAAAGTCTGGCGTGAATCGAAGCAGAAGCTCTATGTGAATTGGCCCTTAGTGCATGTTGCATGATTCAATTGTATGTTGGTCTCATATTTTGCATACAAGGAATTAAGAATAGAACAGTGGCCCTATTCTGTAACTCGATTCGAAAAAAAACTTACTCGAATTTGGATTTTTTATATTCTGTAACTCGATTTTCGCATTTTCAAGCCAATTTTCGAATAAAATATTCGTTAACTTTTGAGTTGTAGAAAGCAAAAACGAAAATTGTACGTATTTATTCTGACACAGGGTGCTACAACCTGGTACAACTATATATTTCAATAAACAGATATGAGCGAATGAAAGAATAAAAAATATTGAAAAATATTCAAACTGAACTAAATTGATAATAATGTATAATAAAAATTATATTTCATATTGCAAATATGCTGAGATCATGGGTCCTGCTGCGTTCTCCAACAGTCGGATCTAAATAACCGGAACGGACCCGGAACGAAGGAGTACAGTCTTGAGTTTAATATTGCAATCGATGGCGTCAAGACTCCGACTGTCAATAACCTAAGATTTTAGGTGTACATTTTGATATTCTATGCTTCTTCAATCCTCATACGACGGGGATTATCGCCAAGGTACAGAGCCGCAACAAAATCCTCAAGTCGCTAGCCGGCAGCACATGAGGAAAAGACAAAGAAACGTTGTTGGTATCTTACAAGGCAATCGGCCAGAATGCCGAATGGAACGAAGATGAAGAAGCTCCCGACTTGTCAGAACACTGCATTCCGGACAAAGACGGGATGCCTCCCGATGTCTCCCATTGAACATCTACATAGTGAGACTCTTAAGCTCTTAGTTAAGGAACATAATGAACTTCTCTCCAAGCAGTTCCTGCTGAGATGTTTTCGCAGAAATCACCCCCGCAGCCACCTGCTTGGAGCGGAAGCGCCTCCTAGGAACATCAAGAGGACCGGATTTCGGACGCAACTAACTTTCGACAAGCACTGACCGCGGAGCCATCAATACTTTCACCGACTCCCTTCTAGTGAATGGCGTTCTGGGAGTCAAATCACCACCCATTGCAGACATTGCAGATAAGGAGCCTGATTTGCGGCGAGAAACGAGAGTAACCCTTGCGCAGCTTCGTTCTGGATATTGTAGCAGGTTAAACTCCTACTTGTCCAAAATAGGTACCGAAATGTCCAACATTCATATGTCCTGCGTGCAATGAGTCTCCCAATGATTTTGGCCATTTCTTTGCATGCCCCGCTAACCCTACTCATCTAGCACCCTTTTCCTTTGGTCTGACCCTATCGAAACAGCACGTTTCTTGGGCCTCCCGTTGGATGAGGTAGAAAACTACTTAGATAATCCTTACCATCCTAACGGTGATTAGATAACCGTTAAAACAACAACGACCCGGATTTTTATCCGGTCAGGGGCTGTCAACTCGGCATATTCCTCGAAATTATTTTAGGAATGTTTTCGAAATTATTTCAGGAATGTTTTGTCATGATAAATTCCTCTTAAAATTATGTCTGAAATATTAGTTTCCGAACTGACCATAGCATAGACCGAATTGTAGCTTCGAATATTGTCGAAAAAATGTTTGAACTTTTTCTTTATATTTCTATCATTTGATGTGAGACCGTCATGTAATGAATTTAAAAAAATCATATTGTGTTAATAGTGGGAAGCTGACGTTACCCTTATGACAACACATAATGAAGGAATTTGCTTCACGCATTGTAAACTCTAGAGTAATGCTTAGTTAAACAATGCCTACAAACTATTTTCATAGAACTAATTTGAAAGGGATCAAAACGTCAAAATTTCCTGACCTTTGACAGAGTTCAGGAGGTTTTGACGTTTAGCAATTCGAAAAGATGGATGGCCAGATTGAAAACCTACCAAAACTATATCTATGTAAAGGAGGGATATGGTGTCTAGTTGAAGACCACTAATAAAAATGTAAAACTTTGCAAATTAGAAAAATTGAAATTTAAATGTATTTGATGAAACGGTTTGTAATGTGATGCCTCATAGTATTAACTTTCAATGTGAAATGATTAAGAACAATAATTAATTAAGGGCTAACAAGCTTAAATGCTTTAAATATTGAATGTTCAAAAGTAAGTTGTTTTAATTATTATACCATAAAAGATTTAAATACTTTCTCCATATATTAAATGACAACTATATACAACTATATATAGTAATTTCTAATTGGATTTTGTTACATCGTTCAAGACCACTAATAAAAAATGTAAAACAATGAAAATTAAATACATTTGTGAAATTTAAAAGTATTTGATGGAACGTTTTGTATGAAGCGTCATACGAAATCATTGAATGGAAAATGATTAAAAATATTTATTGATTGAGAGCTAACCAAGCTTAAATTCTTTTATTGGGTATTGAAAGGCAAAAGTCAGTTGTTTTAACATACCATAAAAAGATTTAAAATAGTTTCTCCATATATTAAACGACCCCTATATAGTAACTTTTAATCGCAATAAATCTTGGTTATTTTTATTTAAATGCCCAAATGAAAATATTTTGTATGATCTGGCCATAATGCAAAATGTTATAAAAAACGATAAACTCTCACACCGGATTAAGTTGGGCATCCCTTTATCCCTGCTCGAATGATGCAATAGGATAGAACAACATTTAAGAAGAAATTCAAACTATACAGTGTAGCCAACATAAAAATATTGAAACGTTGTGTTGTATAATGTAATGTTAATATTACAAATTAAATTTGTAATATTAATTACATTTCGCGTTCTACTCAATTGCATATTTTCTGTTTCTTTGTCTCTGTACTTTCCCTGTAAGCGATTTACTGTAAGGCATTTTAATTGCAAGTGCATTGAGTGATAGTTAATTTTTTGAAAAAAAAAAAAGAATTGCAAGGTAAATTTTATATGGTTTGATACATATGTACATATGTATGTATGTATGGTATGTACATACATACTTTCCCGTTTTCTTTGCATGCGCTTGGTTTGTTGCAACTTTTAGCGAAAATTGAATGACAACGTTTTTTTTATTTTCGTTAGTTAGACATTTTTAGGTAAATCAAGTGCATTGTTTAATAGTTAAATTCTTCGCAAATTTTTCAAAGGTTGAATCGACATCAACAGCTCTTCAGTTCGTGAGATAATATCTTCGTTTGCTTTGACGATATCCCATTACTTATTTTATTATTGGCGAGTTTATTTTTTCTTTGCTTTCAATTTGTAAACAAAATTGTGAACATAATTTGTATGTTCAGTAGGCGATATTTATTGCTAATTAATCACTCAATCAATTATTATTTTTTTCTTGGGAGTGTTGTGTCGTTCATACGTTTAAATACGTAGGTTGCTATATATATTTCTGGCCTAATAATGTAAATAGGCATATTTATCAACAAAAATGTTTTTTTAAATTTTTTATATTTTTTTATATTTTTTTATATTTTTTTTTAATATGTTTTTTTAATATTTATTTTTATTTATTTTTTATTTATTTTTTATTTATTTTTTTATATTTTTTTATATTTTTTTATTTATTTATTTTTTTATTTTTTATTTTTTTTTATTTTTTTTTTTTTTGTCGATTGCTGTTTTGTTTCGGGCTCATACGCATAGATCCATGATTTGTCATCTGTGACGATCTTATAAACGTCTTTTGAAGCACCGCGATCGTATTTTTCAGCATTTCTTTACACCAATCCACATGAGCCTTTTTTTGAGCGATTGCCAAATTGTGCGGGATCCAGCGAGAACAAACCTTTTTTACGGCCAGGTGTTCATGCAATATCGAATGTATGCTGGTGGGAGAAATGCATAGGCATGCCTCAATCTGAAGGTATGTAACATGACGGTCTTGCATTATCAGTTCACGTACGGCATCGATGTTTTCTGGCACAACGGCTGTTTTTGGACTACCTTCACGGAATTCGTCTTTGAGCGAGCGTCGGCCACGATTGAATTCGTTGTACCAGTTTTTCACAGTGCTATAGGATGGTGCTTCATAGCCATACAAAGATTTTAGTTCATCGGTGCACTCTTGTCGTGATAATCCACGTCGAAAGTTGTGAAAAATGATCGCACGAAAATGTTCGAGTTAATTCCATTTTTTGGCCGAGATGAATTTTTTAATTCCCTGTAAATAAAACAATTCACGATTAAATGACAAAAAGTTCTGAGTGATGTTATGCTAAAAAATGTCAAACTTTCCAATGGAAATGTCAGATTGCAACTGGCAACACTTAGTGTTGCCCTAGGCCAGAATATATATAGCAGCCCTCGTATCATATATATTGTAACGGATTTCAGCGAAGAATCACGCTGAGTGCATGAGTTAAAATCCGTGTAAGTGTCTATCTGTCCGTTCGTGCAAACTACAACTTGAGTAAAATTGGGATGTCTTCATGAAACTTGGTATACGTGTTTCTTGGCAAGAAAGTAAGGATGATTCGTAGATGGGCGTAATTGGATTACTGCCAAGCCCAGGCATGAGACGCAGTAGCATGAGGCATTAATGGGCAAAAAAGTTCGAAATAGTGGGCATAACCTCGTCCTTTAATAAGTTTATGTACATGTCTCCTAAATCGCTAGACCTACAACATCCAGTATGGTATGAAGAAGCCGGTATCAAAATTGAACCGTGGGCACCGTCCAATCTTCTGTGATTTTCTTTTAGTTTTTTCTATACAAATCAAGAAACAATTAATATATCCGGATAAAACTTTGCACGAATTGTACCTTTGAGGTGCGTTACTTTACGACCAAAAATTGCCCAAATCGAAGCAAACCTTTTGAAGCCCCTAGGTACTGAAAATGTGGACCCTGTGGTTGTAGTTGACTTTTTACCGAAAATATTGGTTAATGTTTGAAATATATGTATAATTGAAATTTGGATAAAACCCTTTCCAGGAAGTCTGTTTGGTAAAATTGGATTGAATCGGGTCAATACTTCTCTTAGCCTTCATACATAATAAAAGGGTTTCGAACTTTCGGGTGACTTAATACCGCTTAAATCGGCCAATATGTGAGTTATCTGAATACAATTGAGAAAGCATTTTTTTTCTAGTAACGGTGAATCGTTGAAATCGGGTGAAAACTTGTCCTAGACCCCACATAAGTAACAAGCCTTATGTACCTAAAGGTATTATCCCACTTTAATCCTTGCAAGTTGCAAGGTTATGAAATGTTCGGTTACACCCGAACTTAGTTCTTCCTTACTTGTTTTAGTTATTTTCTTAATGAATATACATACATATATTTATACCCCTATAACAACCCTTCATATTTTCAAAATAATATTAATATAAAATACGTGCCTTTTTATAATTTTTTTGTACATAGAGCCACCATGGCTTCCTTCACATCAACAACAGCGTTTTTAGGACAAGATTCCTCCAAATCAAAACTTTTTATCCCTTCAAATTTCATAACAAGTCGAGAATATGAAACCTGTTTCAAAAATGGCAACGAATACGGACATTTCAGCAATGGAGTCTCTAGCTCTGCCTGCAGAACTGTATTGGGACTGCAAAACAGAGCCGGAATCTCCCCTGTCCATGGAGCTATTTTCCATGAATGAGCCAGCTGGTTTTTGGCTCCATGATGACAATTTTGAAAATGGTAAACCGTGAAAATGTTTCTATATCTTTAAAAGTTTATTAACTATATATTAATTATAGGCATAGTAATGGTCAGCGACGATGATTTTGACTTGAAACCCGGAATGGAGTTACTCAATGGTGATGACTTAGTTTTGGAATTTAGCGATTTGAAGGAGGAAGGTTGGTATAATAAATATTCTAAATTAATATTTCAGTTAGTATTTGTTTCGATCATTTTATTTTCTGAAACCGTGTGGTTAACAACCGCAACGGATCCGGATTTTTATTCGGCCAAGCATGTCAACTACGCCTTTTTCGAATATACATATTTAGAGAATCAAGGTTTTGGGAATTCATATATTTTGTAGTAGACATGAAATCTCTTGTGTATGTACGTTTCTGTGTCATGGAAATTATAAAAAGATTAAGAATATATACATTTTTATGTCAACGATTGCAAAAAATTATTTCAGTTTTGAGAAGCCAAAAAGAAAAACTTGGACACTTTTAACCCTTTCAATGCAGTTTTCAAGTAGGTACCGTTATTTTTGTCTGGTATTATTTGATTATGGTCAAAATGTTTTATTTAGTAAAGGAATTTATATAAACAAACATCAGGTAGTTAAATATTTGCAAGAGCACTAAATTAGTCGCGAAATAGGCAAAAAAAAAAAACTTCATGGTGCTGGAACGTCAAAAAATATACCCTTGGCTTAAAGTAAAGTTTCTCGGAGTGTCAAGGAACACAACAATTTGGATCTGAACGATAAAAGATAAGATTTTAGCTAAGCGCTAATTCATTTAGTAAATAGGACTAAAAAACTGAACCTCATTTTGCAAAAAGCTGTATGTTCGGACTTGCAGGAGGAGGTTTCAGTTAGAGAGATTTCTCAAAAACATAAAATTTCAATTGGTGTCATCAGCAAAATAAAAAGCAAGACAATGTTAATACACCACCCAAAAATTTAGGCAGGCCTAAAAAACCACTCCCGAAAAAGCAACGACTTTACGGCGTTTTAGCATTACTGATGCAGCTAAAAACGCAGTGGAGGCTAAGAAAGTGTTATTGTCGTCTTTGGGCACTAGAGTATGCAACAATACCATTCGAAATTCGCTGAAAAGTTGTAATATGCGTGCAAGACCAATGATTAAAACCCGTACATGTCAGCGAAGAACAAAGCGGCGACAATGAAAGAAGCGAAAGAACACAAAAACTGGACAAGCGAAAAGTTCAAACTAGTAATTTGGTCTGACGAAACGAAAATTAATCGTAATTCAGGTAGACGCATTTGAACATGGTAAGACAAGCGATGCGGTTCCACGGATAGGAATATGGTGCGCACACTTGAATTCGGAGGTGGCTCACTTATGGTGTGTGGTTGTTTCTGTGGCGGAAAGGTAGGAAAACTGTGTCGAATTAACGTAATAATGGGGCCTACGGACTATATTAGCATTCTAGAGGATCCACTTATCCCTAGCTTCGAGATTTTTGGATGTGAGCCCGGTGATTTGTTACACATGCAAGACAATGACCCTAAACATACCGCCCGTAATTAACGTAATAATGGGGCCCACGGACTATATTAGCATTCTAGAGGATCCACTTATCCCTAGCTTCGAGATTTTTGGATGTGAACCCGGTGATTTGTTACACATGCAAGACAATGGCCCTAAACATACCGCCCGTATTAGAAAATCTTTGTTGAAAAATAACGGAATTCGGGTGGTGGAGTGGGCAGCTCAGTCATCCGATATGAAACCTATTGAATATTTATGGGGGAGAGAGACACCAAAAGCCATATATGAACTCTGGACTCAAGTTGAACGAGTTTGGAACAGCTTTTCTCCCGAAATTTTAAATAACCTAATTAACTCTATACCTGACCGTATTAAAGCAGCCATAAAAGCTAAAGGCGGTCCCACAAGCTATTAGTTATTGTACTTCAATCACACCTTTACCTTGAAATAATGTTCAAATAATGTTCACATGAATTGTATTACTCTATATCTACTATAGCCACAAGAGATTATTAAATGAAGTGCTTGTTTATGTTAAAAAGTTTTTGATTAAATATACTTTACTTTTCGTAAAACAAAATTTAATTTGAATGTTAGTTTTTCTAAATATCATCTGCAACGCACTATTTTTTACTATACGTGAACACTTTTTGAACTCACTATAGGTGCACCTGAATAAATAAATTAGAAAAAGGACTATGAGCAAGAAGGACATGCTCAAAGATGTTATTGCAGAAGAATGACAAAAAATTTGACCGGAAGTAACAGAAAATCTTCTCCATTCATGGCTGCACCGTTTACATGTCATAATTAGAGTAAATGAAAAGCACTCAAAGTACTAAAACTTATTGTTCTTTTGTAGAAATATGAAGTATTTTAAGTTTTCTGTTCATAACTATTGTTGTTATAATAATTTTGTTTTTGTTTTTCCATAAACTTGAAGAGTATTAAATACCATTTTAAAAAACTATAAATGTTATAACACGGACGGTGTCCTAAAATGAAGAAGTTGCACAACTTCTAAAGTGATCATTAGGAGTTTACATGTGTACAAGTATACAAATATGAACAATCTGCGAAAATATACAAAATGCCCACCGAGAACTTTTGTGATGTTCTAAAGCTCTATATAAGTTTACAAGTGCAAAGTGTCAACTAGAGATTGTTTAACTGTAGCTATTATATACAAATAAATTATTAAAAAAATGGATAGAAATTTTATTGACAAACTTAAGGAATTTTCGAGAAAATGATATACAGCCATAGTCAAATGTTATTACACATTACTAATATTTTTTGCGTTTCGGTAAGACTGCTTCGATTGTTGTTGTTGTTGTTCTCAATATGAAGCAAATTTGTTGTTGTTGGATGAAATGGAGTGTGTGAAACGAACAAAAATTCAAAGAAAATAACGGAATATTTCTCACAAAAACAATACAATTGTTTTATGCATATTGGCGTCAGAAGTTATTACACACATTTTATTCGTGTCAAAGATAATTACACAATGTCATATTATATGGTTTATATTAAGAATTATAAATTTTTATTTTTTTTTTAATTTTAATGAGTCAATATTTTGTTAGTTCTCCTTTGGCATCAATTACTGCTTGCAACCTGGCCGGGATAGACTCAATCAAGGTGTGGATAAAAGAAAGAGGTAGTTTAGCCCAAATATTTTTAATTTCTTCAATAGTATCATTTAGTTGTCGATTTTTATCAATTGTTCGTTGTTTCATGAAACCCCAAACATTTTCAATGATGTTAAGGTCCGGGCTTTGAGGTGGCCATGCAAGAACAGCTTGATCTACCTCATTTAAAAACTTCGTTACCAACTATCCTTTATGGCAAGGAGCATTATCTTGTTGCAGAATCCAGTCGGTACTTGGAAACAGGCTATTTGCTGAAGGAAATGCATGATCATTCAACACATCGATATACCCACATTGATTCAAAGTTCCTTCAATTGATACGAGATCTCCCAATCCATAGAATGATATGCATCCCCAAAACATTACAGATCCTCCACCGAATCTGTTTAGAGGTTGCCGTGCTTTGCGTTTGAGAGTTGACGGTAGATGCATATACTTTCTTCCAAAAGACCCCTGGAACTGAAAAGAGGACTCGTCAGTCCACAGAACGTTGTGCCAGAACTCTGTGGGCTTATTAATATGCTCCCGAGCAAAGGCAAGGCGTTTGACTTTGTTGTTTGGAGTTATGTCGATCACTTTGCGAACTACATAGGTGTTGATTTCCATGCTCTTCATCTTGCGACGTAAAGTAAGCTTCACTAACTTTCTTCCCAATTAGTTCCTCCGAATTTTCTGCAATGCGAATAGGGCTTATTGTTGGATTTGCCATAAGGACTCTCATTAATCTTGTTTTTTCCCTTTGCCCTATAACGAGTTTTCGTCCACTTTTCATTTTATCTTCTAAATTCCTACAAGTGTCCTTCTTTTTTACTAAATTGTACACAGTTTTCCGTGAAATTCCATAAATTTTCAGCAGATCCGAAGCCGAAGTTCCCATTTTAAATTTGGTCACAATCTCGGATCGTGTTTCAATATTTAAATGCTTCCTTTTGACCATTTTCGTGGATTAAATTAACAATATTAATTACCTACTTAACTCACAAGATAGCTAAAAACTAATTATCTTTACACGAATAAAATGTGTGTAATAACTTCTGACGCCAATATGCATCAAACAAATTTATTGTTTTTGTGAGAAATATTCCGTTATTTTCTTTGGATTTTTGTTCGTTGCTTCTACACACTCCATTTCATCCAACAACAAATTTGCTTTATACTGAAAACAACAACAACAACAATTGAAGCAGTCTTACCGAAACGCAAAAAAATTTAGTAATGTGTAATAACATTTGACTATGGCTGTATAACACCATAAATTTTATTAAAAGTGATCATAGCTTGCAAAAAAATAAATATGAAAAGCTCCTGCACATAAAACAACGGAACGGCTGATCCTTTTAAAGCTTTCCGAGAGATTATAGCTGAAGTAAATGAGGAATTTGGGTTTATTGTTTCCAGTATACTTGTACGAAGGCGTCTCAATGATGTTCAGTTGTTTGGATGAATGAATCGAAAAACCATTTCTGTCCAAAAAAACATAAGAGCAAAGCTGAAATTTGCTAAATAACATTTAGAAAAGTACGACTAATTTTGAAAACGGGTACTTTAGAGCGATTAAGCAAAAGTGAATTGTATTGGATTCGATGGCAAACCATTTGTCCATCCCCTCAGGTGTCAGGCTTAGAACTACAGATACACCACAAAAACCGTTAGGCACCGCGGTGGTAGCATTATGGTCTGAACAGCGTTATGTTGGAACGGCGTTGTACCATTGGGTGGATAGATGATAGAATAGACCAACTTTCATACTTCAACATTCTCAAAAATACTATGGAACCATTCGCGTTCGTATCGATGCCTCCTATTAATTGGATTTTTATGCATGACAGTTATCCAAAGCACGTAGTTAAAAATGGGATGTTAAGATGCAGATTGCTACGAAAAAAAATAAAAATGAAAACTGAGTGGAGAGTTTGGCCCGACGATGCCAAGCAATTTTGAAAAATTGTGGACACACTACAAAGTATTAAGGTTGAAAGTGCTTAAAAGCAATAACACCTAAAACATTTCTAAAAAATTTTCTTAATTGCCGCAGAAACGGCCTACTGTGCTTTTTCTATGTTCAGGAACGTGTTATCGTAAATGTGAAGAGGGTATATAGTAAATCGTGTTGAAAATTAAGAAAAATACACTTAATTTTTCGTTCTTGAGCTCCATGACAGTAACACTGCTATTACAGTGACTTTACCCACGAATTCTATACATGTTTAGTAAAATATCGATTACACCCCTCATAAATATAATATTTCCTGTAATTAGCGGATTGAATTCTATTTACGTAAATAGAATTCTAGAAAGTTTCATTAAAATTGCTGTTAATACATAAACTAATTTAGTTTCAGTATTTATTATGTTTTACGCTTAAAGATATTATTTTACTGTTAATCATATCTTTATAGTAAATAGAAGGCCTATAATATTGTGTACGTTAAACGTACAGTTATATACAAAATAATAGTACAAGTATTAAAACTAATAGCACCATTATAGTATTAAACTCCACTCACTTGAATTCAAGTTAAAACAATTCATCTTCAGAACAACTAAACTTTTTTCAGCTTTACGAACTTCAACTTTTTCAGTCGAAGTTTCTTTCGTGTTTCCAACCTAATTTCGTGTTTGACATAATTGAACAGCTGAAAATTTGAAACGAAAAATCATAACAATTGAAATCAGTTATTGGTTGAATAGTTATTAAAATGAACATTAGTTTGGGTTTATATTAAGATGTCATAACTTATGTGCTGCGCATACGAAAAGGCATTCGTGATCACTCAAATTCATTTGAATTTCCTAACACCAAGTTAGCCTAACTTTTATTGACAAAGCTTCTTATAGGGCCAGTTTTCCATAGAACTTACTTAGATCGTTCAATTCGTATGACAGCTATATGCCATAGTGGTCCGATCTGAAAAATTATTCGGATCTTGTAGCATTGCATTGGATAGTAATCCATGCCAAATTTTGTAAAAATATCTTGTCAAATAAAAATTCTTTATACAAGAACTTGCTTGTGATCGGTCAGTTTGTATGCCAGCTATAACCTATAGTGGTCCGATATCGGCACTATCTTCGTGAGAAGAAGACGTTTGCAAAATATTATAGCGATATCCTAAAAAACTGAGGGATTACTTCGCGTATACGCAAACAGACGGACATAGCTTCTCCCGCTGATCAATTACATACATATATACAGTACCTCCCAAAAAATTTCGGAAATTATATTTTCTTAATGAATGTTTCAACCATCCACATCATTTTGCAGCTGATGTTGTGGCAGCGATCAGAAAATCCGGAAAAACTTTAAAGTCGTGAGAAAACTTAACCCTGGTCGAGACCAATGGTGCTTGGCTAGGCTAAGTGGTGTTTACATACATTTGTATGGAAATACGTGTTGTATTTACGCTCATATATGTACAATATAGATACATTTTTGAAATTTCTTACCTCTCGATTGTGTTGAAATCAAATTGACTGCCTTGTTCACGCTTGGCGTGGCAATAGCGTCCACAAAAAATGTAACATTTGAGAAAAAATTACATTTTTCTTAATCTTTAAAACGCTCTAGCGGCTAAAGTATTTGACCTAGATAAACATACAAACCAATTAAGACATGTAACGAACATGAAAACAGATAAATCAACCGTGCGAAGTGATAGAAACTTACCAAAGTTCATATATGTATTTTTATACAAAATATATGGGGTCTAGCCAAGCATCATTGGTGCACTAAGGTGTAATATTATAATATCCTTTTTTCGTCCTTTTCAATACGATATCCTTGAATTTTTTTTCTGAATTCTATAGACAATAAAATTCTAGGAAGCTACCTGAAAGCGCAAGTCGTTTGCTACACTCTAAATATATTTAAATAGCATTTATAAACAAAATATGCCTGACCAGACCCGAGGGTCTCGATGAGGGTTAAGGAAAATTCTCGTACCTAAAACTTGCTTCCAAGATGCAATTATCATGGAATGGGGTAACATCTTTGCGAAGCGAACAAAACCATTAATATTTCCAACGCCAAATAGATGAAAAGAAATTATAAAGTTGAATGATTGCTCTACCCGATGTTCATTAAAAGTAGAATTGATTTTAGTTTATATACTGTATACAATTTTTTACAAATACTTTTGTGATATGAATTCACCGATTTGGTGCACTGTGCATATATAGTCTCCGACGTTTAATTTTGGGTGCTTAAGTCCTTCCGTACTTGTTAATTTTACAACTCTTGGAAGAGTTTAAAGCATTGACGTGACTATTATTGTTTTGCACATAGCTGTACATACCATTAGAAAGTAGTAGTAATCAAGCTAGTATGAAATATTTATAAAATTATGTACCTATACATACATTTTCGTGCCAAAGCCGTTTGCTAACGGGTTTCCCATTGCCCTAAGTATAACTACTTCAATATTTATATGAAATTACAATTATTTCGTTATCCAAAATTATTATTCTGAGCAAAAGTGGTTTATAACGAAATAGTGAAAAATATTCGTTCACCAGATGGTGTCTGCTGTCTCAACAAACTGGTAATTTCACTTTTTGTTGAAAGAACACAATCAGAACGATCCGGATCCAATTTGTCAGTTAGTGAGCGAACAATTGGTCCACAATCACTTGAATTAAGTTTGTTCACTTAACGATCGATCAAACACTCACACATTCAGAAAAAAACCAGAGAGAATAGAAACTTCCAAGTTGAAATTGATTGTGTGTTCTGTGAGAAGCTCGTCAGACAGAGGCTCAATCACAAGTATTATTATAAATAATATTTTTTTGTTGTAGAGTAGTTTACCAAATAGTAAGAATAGCAAAATAGCTAAGCATGTTGTTCTTAAGCCAAACGGAACATATCCCGTTAAGGAAAACCGTAGCAACGAAACTAGATTTGTCAATTTCTAAATGACGTGCTTCAGGCTAGCAAATTATCTAATTTTCTACAATATACTAAAGGTAATCTATTTTTATCAAAACAAAACGTGACTACTTTTTGGCTCGCAAGTTCGGCGTAAACGTTAGTTATCTCGCTCTTCGCTGCTCACATTGCCTCTATATAATTCAGCAAACCACTTGAGAATGCTTGATTCACCCATGGCGAACAAAATAGTTCAGGCATGCCGAATGATACAGAATCTATGCAGATAGGCCACACGCTTTGTTGATGACTCGTCAGAAACTACGGGAGCTCAGATGGTAGGTTTTTTCGCATCCACCATATAGCCCGGACATAGCGATGATTACCGCTTGAATCAGGCGATCGACCAGAAGCGTCCAGAATTTACCAACAGGAAGGGTGTAGTGTTCCACCAGGACAACGCCAGACCACACACTTCGTTGATGACTCGTCAGAAACTACGGGAGCTCGGATGGGAGGTTTTATCGCATCCACCATATAGCCCGGACATAGCGTCAAGTGATTACCACCTGTTCCTGTCCATGGCGAACGCCCTTGTTGGTGTAAAGTTGAACTCAAAAGAGACTTGTGAAAAGTGGCTGTCCGAGTTCTTCGCAAATAAGGAGCGGGGCATCTACGAGGCGGGTATTATGAAGTTGCCGTCTAAATGAAAACACATTATCGAACGAAACGGTGCATATTTGAACTAAATCCGATCACTGTAACACTTTTTTATAGAGCATTGAATAAAGAGCAAAAAAGCGGAAGGGAGATATTTGACAACCTAATATAGTATTAGTTACAAAAATAATTTGTAAAATGTGTGTAGGTGAGAAAGTCCAAGAAGAGGTGCAAGCACACTTCATTTGGCAATCAAGCTTCAACTTGTTTGTTTTATTTTTTAAATCGACTGAAAAAAATAACCTTTATTTTTCAAAGTTTTTAAATCAGGAAACAGGATGTGCGTAATAAGTGTCAAAGAGACTTTCAATTTTAAAAAATATGACAGGATTAATCAAGGCGATAAAGCAGGTGTGCGTGTTTTATATGTTCTGGAATTGTGGTATGTAAGACATCGTCTGTAAAACGGCTCTATGAAACTAATCACAAATCTCTTTGTAAACAAAAAGCGAGTCTCAGCAAGGGAATTCGTGGCATGTGTATTCCAAGAAGGAAGCGAAAAGTCGACGTTTATGATTAAATATGTTAGTAAGGCATGCCATACGAGTACTGTAAGTTTTCTGGATGCGTATATAACTGCTCAGCACGGTAAACCTTTTAATGAAGTTGAATTTTTTAAAGTAGAATGGCTAGAAAGCCACCTTCACTTTTTAATGATTT
Organism: Bactrocera tryoni; assembly: GCF_016617805.1. Classification (NCBI taxonomy): domain Eukaryota; kingdom Metazoa; phylum Arthropoda; class Insecta; order Diptera; family Tephritidae; genus Bactrocera; species Bactrocera tryoni. The sequence continues at coordinate 46,919,776 of NC_052500.1, read as the reverse complement.
TGAAAATAAAGATATTTCTCTAACCAGAAGCACAATAAAAGACAGAATCCTTAAATAGATAGAAAGTTTAAACGACCAAAAAAATTAAAAAAAAGATATCAAATCTATAGCTTATACCATGTTCAGACCGAAAATTTAAAAGATTAGATTACATTTAAGCATTTCATAACCCAACAGTGTTCTTACTGCCGTTGAAAAGATTAAAAACAGCTGTTTTTGCCATTCAAGAATTTACATAGCTCAATATTTATCGAAAGAAAACATTGTCATATAGTATTTTGTAATAAAAGCCGTATTCTTTTAAATATTTTCCATATAATGGAAATAATTAACGATTTTTTTCATTTGGGAAGTCGATTTTCAGCCGAAATTAGATTCATTGCTCTAATAAAAATTTGTTTCTTTACATTTTTTCCTTTTTGTAGTGTCTAAATCAGCTGTGATAATGTAATAGATTTCCAATGCTGCCAAGTAGATGGCGCAAAATCAGAGTCACACAGAGAGATTTATCGTGGATCAGTTTCAAATCACTCCGATGAAGTGATTTTGAACTGTCATTTTTGTATGGCGAAATCTTGATAAATTTATAAGATTAGTGGGATAAACCACTACACAGCCGAAATCGTGTGATTAAGTGTCGGTCTGAACATGACATAACATGTAACTAAATCGGCTCATTTAGTGATTTTTACTTGATATTGTGTTTCATGACGTCAAAAAAGAATTAATTGCGTTAACATCGGTTTCAATGACTAATAAGGGTACAGATATTTGTACGGCTGGTAAAGAGCCGCTTGCTGAGAAAGAAATTGATTTAGGCAAATTTATTTCCATTAGAGCTGATGGTGCCGCAAGTATGGTGGTACGTTTCAAACATATCGCATTCTGTTGTAAGTAACAAAGCCTTACCTAAAATAATTACCATGTAACATGATAGATCATTGTAATTTTCAACCTTTAATAAATAGTATATGGTATACTTAATTCCATCTAGTTTTATTTTATTTTTCGATAATATCAATTAAGTAGCCTAAATTATTCGGAACGTCGAAGCTATAATATTCTTTGTTTCATGGCACGTATAAGGTTCGCCAGTCCTGACCTATGGCTTCAATTATTATGGAGAAAGCACCTCAAAGTACATGGCAATGTTACAAATTTTTCATACCGAATTCTATGTGTCTCTTCGTCCTGATAATTTTGGAAAATAAATCAATAGGGGTTTTATTATCAGGATTAGAAAATTTGGGAACTGTTTAGCTCAATCTGAATCGTGCATTTGTCTTTGTATTTTAAGGTTAAAAGCAATACATTCCTTTTTGCAAACCAAAATATCTGGCCACACTCGTTAGTATACACAGTTGTGAGCATAAAATTTATACATACTTGCATGTACACACTTGTATTTATGTCTGTATTTCAACCGATATTTATTTATGAAAAATAACAAACGAAATTTAATTCGGAAACCATTCGAAATCGGGCTGGTATGACCAGTTCGACTCCAAATTTTTTTCTTTTTTTGTTTCTTTTTTTTTCTTTTTTTTTTTCTTTTTTTTATCTTATTTTTATTTTTTTTTATTTTCTTTTTTTCTGATTTTCATTGAGTTGAGAGTTGCGCTGTCTGATTGGTTTTTCTACTGTTATATCAGCATCTCGACAACATTAACATATGTATGCCGCCAGAGCACTGCTTTAAAACATACATACATACATATGTATATCAACAGAGTAATTTAATTTCAGATAAATAGTCTTGTATTTGTATTATTTGTTTTAAATATATTTAATTATAAATTTGCTCTTACGTGCTGACTTCGGTATGGAATATTTTCGAATTTTCTTTTGTTTCATTTTCTCACGTCATAAAGTGACAATCGCCGCTAATTATATTCGCTTCGTAAAAACTACATTGATTTAGTCAATTATTTGTTTTTTTTTTTAGGAAAGAGCGGTTACGTTTGAATTATTATTCCCGTATGTAATACGTAGTATGTACATATATAGTATGTATGTATGGTATGAGTCAAATCAAAATGATAATAATAACAAGTACCTATAACATTGTAAGTTAAACGCTATGTTGTAAAATAATTATAACATAATTACATTCAACCTTGGAGCTATTTTTCATAGTATTCTGAATTTTTAATCGAAAATCAAGCGAAGTATAATATTAAAATTTAATACTGAAGCGTAAGAGCTCTATGCACTACTCAAATATTTACAATTTAGTTTAATTTCCATACAATGTATACGAGGTCGGTACGATATAAGCATAGCCTACAGAGCACAGCCAAAACTTTCGGAAAATTTCGATATTTTCTCAACATAGTCTCCTTTTTACTCGATACACTTGACCCAGCGATATTAAAACTTCTATAGCCCATGTGAAAAATACGATTTCTGGAGGGCTTCATAGGCCTCAATGGAACCAAGCGATTTTTTTAAGTTTGCAAAGTCACCTAGAATGAAATAAAGGTGAGTGGGACTGGGACTGCAGTTCGTAGCAGAATTCAATAAATGTGACTGGTCGGTCAAGATGTTAGCCGGCGCGTTATCATAGTAGAAGGACACCTTTTTCTTTTTGGTAGTGGTAGTGTATTCCGGCGGCTCTCTAGGTAGACGATGTAGTTGTGATAGGGCGATAGAAAGCTTTCGCCTTTTTTCAGACTGGTTGTGGTTCTAGTTTATTTTGATAACGATCACAAAACAACACAAAGTGTGCTCCAATAGCGTCCACCACTGCGATGACGTGGTTTACTGATTGCGCTTGTAGAAAAAGCAAAGGTGGCACGATCGCAGCGACAGCTTTCTGACGTGTAATATTTTATATATTTTCTCGTATTTTCATTTAGAGACTTTTGACGTTATCCTCCGTAGTAGCCGTTTTGGCAACACCTGATCCTCAAAATTGACCGTCGCCTTTTTAGAAGAAGAGCATCCAAGCGGTCTTTGATTTCACTGCGCGGTTTCTCTTTCAAAAACAATAATTTAAAACCAGATCGATATTGCACGATTCCACATGTTTACAAAACAAAACAACGAGTTGTATTCGGCTGAAATTTTGACAATAGAAACTGCTCTTATGATAGTGGCGCTATTAGGCGGTGAGGCTAAGTACCTATCGGACCACTCTCGTGTTTTTTTCTAATTGCTTCTAACTATTTTAAAGAAATCAAAAAAATCGACTAAGCTGAAAAAGAAGAAATTTTACTTTGGAAAAAAAATTCAAAAATAGTCCATATACAGCTGTTAAGTGATCTTTGGATGCAATGTGATTCCCTGATTTTAAATGTAAATATGTATGTTAAATCTGCTATACATCCATATATTTAAATATATTTTTTTGCATCTGCTCACACACACTTCCGAAAAGACAAGAGAAAATAAATCGGCGTTTTAATCAGTATCAATGAAGCACGTACAACAGCACAGCACACATGCTATACACAATATATGTAGAAACATATGTACGTTTTTATTGACGTTGATAATGCAAATGTTATCAATAAACAGGCTGCGTTGTGCTGGTTAGACCACTGGTCGAAAAGGAAAATCTCGGCGAACTCAAAAACTCGTACTAATTGAGTTGAACATGTTATGAACAGGCATACACATATATGCATACATGCATACATCTAAATATACATTGACACACATCCATATACAAATGTATGCAGACAGACATATGCATATGTACTTGAGTGTCTATATACGCATACTTACAATTGCACATTGGTGTGATTCGACGTTGCGCTCGGAGACGTTTTCAACACGACTTGGAGCTCTTTCAATTCAAATTCAAAAGAATTGATTTAACAATCGCACAGTTCAACGCATACAATCGTTGGGACAACAACACGCTTTAAAGTGACAGCAGCAGCATTAAGCTTTTTGAAAGTTCCATATCTGCGTTTTGTCGCTAGCTTCGCCTACAGTTTCAAATTTAGTGAATTTATTCAAAAGTTTTTGAGATTTGCGCGCGCATACGTCTCTACCAAAGCTGGCAAGCGCGTCGGTCAATCGGACAATTGGACACGGGGGGTCCAGTATTTTTCCGAGCCATATAGAAAGAGTTTTCGTACACTCGCAACCAAATCAATAACTCAGCTCACTTGAATTTGTGCATTCTAAATTGGAAATTGAAACTTCAATTAATATTGATTGTGATGTGCGAATTAATCAAACAATTGCAAGTGTTTGTAATTTGCGCTGATGCTCGTACACGCCATTTATATGAGCGTAGAAAATAGAAGCTGTAGTGAAAAACAATAAACCACCAGCAAAACAACAAAACAAAACAAAAAACGGGTTAACTAACCTGTGTGAATGTAATCGCAAATTATAGAAGCGTAGATAAACACTAAAAAATTATATATGTATGTATTACATCTGTATGTATGCATAACTATATTGGCTTTGGCAAAGCCAAAACGGAAGTAAAACTGAGTGAAAATCTAAAACGTAAATAAAGTGTTTTGAATACGCACAATATTCGGCGTGTTTGTGCTGGCGCAACACGTGGCATGCATTAAAAATTCCGTGCACTTGGACATTGTGCCAAGCAGCTGTGTAGTTGTAAACGAAGTGTCGTTTTTGTAGTACTCCTATAGTACCTACCACCAACATAGACAATCACTAATTTAATTATCGCATTGCGAGCTCAACCGTGAGCATGATACCGCACTGTGGATATCGTTATACATGGAACCGTGAGATTGTGTTCAACTCGCAAAAATTGGTGAAGCGGCGTTAAGTGGACCCACTAGCAAAAGTACGCACACAACAGGCTACCAAAGCAGCAGCGGCAACAGGAGCAACGGCAGCAGCAGCGGCGTGGCATAGCCTAATTAGCAAAATTTCAAAAAAATAACCTAGAGTATCTAACGGTTTCGGTAACGCGTACAAAAGTCACAACATAACGGTTACATACAAAGCCCATGCCATTTCTTACCGTGTAATTACACTCTATATCGTTTACCAATAATTGCCATGAACTTTTTATATAACAAAAAATAAGCAAGAACAATTAAATAATAAGTTAAGAAATTAATAATAAATTATTTAAACGTGTTTGAGCTTATAACAGCCACTTTGATACAAGAAGTATACGCTCAAATAGCAAACAGTTTAATTAAAAGCGTGCTCTCTTGCAAAAAAAAAGAAAAATATACATATAAATAATAAAAAACAACACGGTCGACTACTAGTCGAGACTGTTGTCAACTTAAACCTGTTAAACGCAACCAGAGATAGAAAATTCCATCAACCAACCAAATAACCTAAAGCAAAAACATAAAAATTAAAAATATCTATATATATTTATACAAAAGCAATATTTTTAGCGCAAAACTCAAAATTCGCTGTGATTTTTTTATTAATCTAATTCGCAATACTCGTTCGTCGCTCGTTTTTTGTTTGTAGACTTTCGTCTCGCTACATTTACAATATAATAAGTTGTCTTTTTTTACAAAGCGCGAAATTCAGTATCTGATAAGAAGCGTAGACAATATTCAAATTTTGTTCAGCATTAGTAGATAACTGTTTATTCATATACTATTGTTAAATTTAAATTTTTTATTAACAACTACTAATACTTTTGTTATCGTAAGAAGTACTTACTAACTCACACTAATCCATTAAGGCATCTTCATCTCCACGAAATTTATCAAGAATATTTTTTATAGAATTTGATATCATTTCCAATAATAATCTCGTAACAAAATCGCGCAGCTCTCGTTCGATTTCGTTAAGTTCGCGCCTCGTTTATTGCGCGTGGTCTGGCTTGTTTTTCTTTTTTTTTCACATTTCGCATTCGAATCGACTTAATACCTTGTTATTGTTGCCTGCTGCGGTGCTGCCATCATGAACGTTACCTACATGACACCTCACACGTATGGTTAGTATAAATATGACCGCTATGCATATGTGCATATTTGTGTTTTACACACGTTTTTATGCATGTGTGTAAATAAATCACATATGCATATGTGTAATATGTATTTTTGTATGCATATATACATGTGTATGTATCATAACCGAATGCCAATGCCCCTTTTATATAAGTGATAATATAGTTTAAGCTTAATACCGCTTATTTGCGAAACATCAAGTCTTATTTTGAATAAATTTATTTATATACATAAATATACAATTTATATGCATATATGTATATTTCTAATTTATATATGTTTATTTGTTTGCACTAAATACATTCATAATTCTCCAACAGAGCACCTGTTGTAAGTTAGCATTTAAATTTCCAATTTTTTATTTCTTTTTTTTTAATTTTTTTTATTAGTTTTTGACCCGTCAATGCTCGTGCAAAAGAAACTCGCTGATATGCATTTCTATAAAAAGCCTCCTCATTGACTTCATTAAACTCAACTTCCTGAAAAATCCAAAGATAAAGGCCAAATGTATACAGCGTCCATTTGTTTGCAGACATTCAGATTTTTTATAACTCAAAAATTTGCATTTGGGTCGCATAAAAACGTTGATTTTATCTTTCACTCTTTTTATAATCAACTGCTTGTGAATATTAGGGTGTGTCCGTATGGATAAACGCCCAAAAACTTTGCTGCGTGACTCTTATACTATATATTGTTTGAGGATAACACTACACACCATAACGACAACCAAAGCCTTAGTTTGTAAATGAATAAATTGCGCAAAACTGTAATCCTGTTTTAAAATGGGCGTAGCTGGTTTTAATATACTATGTGCTAAGTTTTATTTTAAGCTGCGTTTCAACGTTGGTTTTGCGTAGTTACCACGCCCATTTGATAATGTTATACTAAATATACTTGTTTATGTCAGAATTATTTTTTTATAAATTGCCATATGCATTTATTATTATCGCTTTATTGAGGGGCGCGGTGGGCCCTCATTCTCATTATGCGGAACGAAAAGAAAGAGTGCTGTTAAAATAAAACTTTATGCTTGAAGAATTTTTAAACTTAATTTTTTCCAGTAAAATCCTTTTTGTTGAGAGTGGGGAGGGTATCGTATCGTAAAAATTCCTCAATTAGCACTGGCTTTTTATGTCTGAAATGCACTTTCAGCTTTTGCTACATCACGTAGAATTTATTTTTATATAATCATTAAAAATCCCTTGAACAGCATGTTCACTCACGAACCACTTATGTATTACCTTCAATCTTTTTATATATTTTAGTAGATTATTAAGAAGTGACGAAAAGTGGTTAAGCACTAGGGTAGTATTGCATCCATAAGCAAAGTATTCGATAATGGATTCTATAAATAATTAGAATAGCTCGAATATATGCTTAACGCTATTGAATACCCAGGCTGAAAAGTTCGGCCTGTTAAAAATAGAACAGTTGGAAAAATTTAGTTAAATATTCGACATTTACTTGCTTTCGAAGAAGATACATCGAGTATAATCGGTATAATTACTAGCGATAATTTACTTTTTGGATCCATTTTCTCTTCAAAACATGTCTTTTTAGTCTTCACCTCTTACATCTGCAATGCCGTTTTTTCAGCGAGTATTATTTTGAGAAATAAGAAGAGGATTAGGTGTTTTTGAGCCAAATCAATAAGTTCATTGTCTTGTTGGTACTTAGTACTTCTTTATTTAAATAAAGATTTTTTTCGCAATTTCTCTTTCCAAACGTTCCAATAATGGAAAAAACAACACAACTTTGTAAGCTGACTTTTGCTCCGTCCCACGACTTAAGTTCGGTTCATTGTATGGAATTCACTTTGATGACTGTTGATTGCACATGGGAGTGAAATGGTGAAGTTAGCTCATTCAATGTCGTATATGTATATAATTTCTTTGATATGTGTCGAGCTTACTTTTACTTAAACACCCAAACACTACTTAGAATTATGCATTCGTGCGGCACCACCCACTCCGTCCAGAGTTTTCGTAAACTGAAGTATTCATGAACGATATGTCCAACACGTTTCGTTGCCATCCATTTATTTAAATCTTTCTATTTCAATCCAAAATCAGTTTTTTTAATTTTTTGATATTTTCTATCCCTAAACGTCCACTTCTTCGTCTTATATGACCACTAACGAACGTTTGCTTCATCTGCCTTTTAATGGTTAGTTTGAATTGCTGGTGTACTTGCTTACAGTTACAGACAGTAAAATAGAATCATCCATGGTAGTAATTTTCCGTTCTAAAAAATATTAATTTGATTTAAATTCAACTAAGTAAAAATATTGGAAAAAAAACAACTCATAAATATTACAAAAACAAAGGTAAAAAATATATGTATTTCAATAATTCGAAGGACAAAAAAATAGAATCAAAATATTTTACATTAAAAAAAATTTTTTTAAGGGAACTATTAGATAAAATTGATAGTACAATGTCGTGTATTCTTTATCAGAACAGATGCACATCTTCTACACATAGACCTAATTAAGCTACCGAAAGTATTCTGTGGAACAGAATACCATACCTTTGTACCTTGTCTCAGAATTCTGTCTTATTTTTCGGTTTAACGAGTGCAATATGTTTTTCTTAACAATTTTGCGTAAGTTTTTGACTGGATTCTGATCTGGTGATTGCTCTGGCCATAACGCTAACATCATGATCTGAAAGAATTTGTTTAATTTTTATTGCTTTGCATCCGGAGCATAAATGTTGGCTATTAGTTAGTTTCAATTTTACTTAATATCTTTGTTAGCAATTTTACAATAATTGACAATTTATCACAAACGGATTTTCTTTTGATTTACAAACTGAAATTACTAAGATTTGTCATTCATAATGAAGGTGTACTTTAGAATAATTTAGAAGTGTGCTTGCCCTAATAGCCTCAGATCATATTAATTTTTAAATTGTAACTGTTAGGCCACAAGTCAGGTGCTATGAATTCATCGAGGTAACAAATGATTGAAAAACTACTTTCCACTCAGAGTTAGTCAGTCTATAAATATCCAGAGCTTTACACTATGACGATCAAGCCGCAAAGTGAGCGCAATGTGCCATTACTAAAACTGCTTCCTCTTCCTTCTCGGCAAGGTCGCATTCACCCATCTTTTTCCTATAGCTTAGATTACAGCTGCTTTTTCAAATTTCAAACAAAACTAAATTGGCCTTGAGCTCGTGAGAATGAAAAAAAATATATATTTTGACATTGAACTGTGCTCTGCTTGGTTGCTGTTCTCTACTTGTTTATTAGCGTTCGCTTTTTCTATTTATAGACAGTGTAATCGAACAGTCCAAATTAAATCGTGGACTGGTTAGTTACTTAGTAGCATGTCCGTGGCTTCAGATTTTATTGTTGATGTTCTAATGATGCTAACAACAAATTATAGGCATGTCACATATAATATGATTATTAGTAGGAAAGCGAGCGATTGATTTTCGGTTTAGTTTCTCAGTTTTTACAGATAAAATTTCTATAAAATCTTGTATTGACATTTCCATTACCGCCTTATCAGGGGTATATTGTTGCGACTGCAATGTTGCGTTAATGTTTTGTTGAAAACACAAACTTTTTTAATGAGTTAGCATCAGACATCTTAAGCTTTTGTCTGAAAGGTTTCGTTATTATCAGTGTTGAATACCTTTTAGGAACTTATAAAACTTATGAAGTTTTGAGATCACTTCAAATCTGCAAGGCGGTTTTGCTTACCTGCCGAAATGATATTGTAGTTTACTTTTATTTGATAAGCGTTAGGAGGTAGCGTATCGAACACATTTTACCAGCTGTTCAAAGCGGTTGGGTGTTCTTAACACGTTCCTGCCTCTTTTCATGTCAAAAACATTTTAGTACCCCTCTGGTTTCGAGCAGCTTCCATGCCTTACAATTTCTATAAAAAATATATTTTAATATCAGTCTTAAGTTTTTAAAACCATTAAACATTTGTTTGTGTTTTCATTTCGGACAGCATTTTGGCATTAGACCATTCACAATGGTACGAGTAAAGCTTGTCTAATATCTGTAAAAAATTTCGAATATTTATTTGCCACTATTTTTCGTAAAGTTTCATCTCACTGATTTCCATTGGAAGAAACTCTTTTTTTTTTTAAGGAACAGTATTCAGGGGTGTTGTGGAATCCAAGAAAGAATTGCTTAGCTGTCAAAATTGCAAACCAATTCTGATTTTCAATGGTGTCACAGAACCTGATTGGATTTTCGTATTTTCGAACATACGCAAAACCAAACCAGCTGTTTACTAATGTGACAAAACTTGCAAATAAATACATTTGGAAGCAATCCTATTAAAGTTTTTAATGAGTTCCGAATTAAAGAAAAATTTTAAGAGATAACATTTATCGAATGAATAAAGACGCATTTGAGTGTTAAAGTACGTTTATTACGTTTTGTTAATCTAATCTATTTAAATATCCGGATTTTTTTTACAAAAACTCAATAATTAAGATATTTCGTGTTTTAAACTTATGTTTTCCCCTATAGAAAAACAGTTAAATTAATTTAAATAATAAAACAACTTGATTTCTTAACTCACATTTCAACGAGCGACCATCTTCTTGCTTTGTCTCTGATAGCAAAACCGATAAAATTAGTTTCCGTGACACCCAAAACCGATACAAATTCTGTTTCGAATGTCAAACCAATAATATCTGAATTCATGACACCTACTACTTTTTTTGATCGGTTTCAATTCTGATTCCGACAACTATCTATTAACTTTTTTGCCACCTAACTTTTTTTAATTTGAAGAGCATCTTGTTCATGTCTGAAATACAAATTATTCCTTCCGCTCTAATAGTCGGTATGAACAGAGGTGCTTTATTATTGACTACCGCACTCATAAATGTATATTAAATGGAATGTTTTATTCATTATGCTGTAAATACTAATATTTTATAAGTCAAAATACGTATATATTTTTGAACTAAATTCTAAAGCAGTGTGGGCGTTGAAGATAACATTCATATGTCTTTTGTTATATTCCATATGCTATGAGTACGCATACATATGTATGTATGAATATACATTAGAGCGGGTTAATTTAAAGGGAACCAAAAAAAAAACGGAAAAATCGTGTAAGCGGGAAATGATCTACTGCTCATTCTGAACACTTTTGCTTAAGAGACTATGGGCCTAAAAGCGGTTTCGAGTCAGCGATTCTAAGACATAAATTATAAATTCTGTGTTGCGCATACGACATGGTACTGTACACTCGTAAATGCTCTATCACTGAATTACTGAGCCTTGGTCCAGATCTATAACTTCAACTGTATAAAACTTTATACTTTTATAGAACAGAAAGTTTTGTACTAGAATATCCTTTTTTTATGGCTTACAGGTTTACTTATTTAATGCCAAATATTAAAAAATCTCATGTTATATATGAAGAAATGGGAAAAGAAATCATATTTCTCATAATTTAGGGAAAAAACTGAAACTACAGGAGGAGTTTGCAAAAAAAACAAGAAAAAACGTTAGCTTCGGTGTAGCCCTTCACAGGTGCATTTTTTTAGTAACTACATATGTATTCAGTTTGTATGGAACCTGTACGCTATAGTACATTATTACCTTAAGCAGTAATCCATGTCAAATTTCGTGAAGATACCACGTCAAATGCGAAAGTTTTCCATACCAGCACTAGATTCCGATCGTTCGGTTTGTATGGCAGCTAAATGCTATAGTTAGCCGATCTGAACAATTTCTTCCGATATTACATTATTTCTATGAACAATAACTCATACCATATTTCGTGAAGATATATCGTTAAATAAGGAAGTATCCCATTCAAGCATTTGATTCCGATCATTCAGTTTGTATGGCAGCTATATGCTATCTAATCATCGTTCAGTTTGTATGGTAGCTATATGCTACAGTTAACCGATCTGAACAATTTCTTCGTATATTACATTATTATCTTAGAAATTAACCTGTGCCAACTTTTGTGAAAATACATTGTCAAATGTGAAAGTTTTCCATACAAGAACTTGATTCCGATCGTTCAGTTTGTATGGCAGCTACATATATGTTATAGTGGTTCGGTATCGGCAGTTCCAACAAATGAGTAGCTTCTTGAAGAGAAAATGACGTTTGCAAAATTTCAAAACGATATCTTAAAAACTGAGGGAGTAGATCGTATACATATTATATATACAGACGGACATGGCTAAATCGACTCAGCTCAACATACTTATAATTTATATATATACTTTATAGGGTCTCCGACGCTTCCTACTGGGTGTTACAACTTCGTGACAAACTTAATATACCCTGTTCAAGGTATAAAAAAAATCAACTTAAGAAATTTACCAACACCCTAATGTGTGCATGTACATTGTAAGCAAGTTGTTTTGCCTAACACCTGACCTCAAACACTTAAAAGTAATTTATTAGTCCTTCACCAATGGGATATACATTTTTTACTGCTTGATTTTAGATCTAACTTTACCAAACGAAGGTGTTGAATTCCCTAGTAGCTAATCGTTGCCCACCACAGACTCAAAAGTTCTATGCCTGTATAATGAAATACGTATGCATGTATGAATGTGTGCATTGATTCGTTTGTTTATAGCACAGGTGTTCCATAAGGCGAACGGCTCAAAGGCGGGGGATTAGCACTGATTTCAGCTGGTCATACCGTCATAGCGCCGCTACGCGCAACAATGAATTATATACACGTGCATATGTACATATGTAGCTGCATAGACATGTTTGTATGTATGTATGTTAAGTGAAAATGTTGTTTATTGGTAGGTGCAGCAGTGCACCACTCATATTGTCTGTTGCCAATGCAATTGTTTGTGTAATTATATGCAAAGCGCTTTTAAAATTATTATTTTAATTTTTGTTTTTGTTTTTTACACACTGCTAACGGGTATGGTAATTTTGGAATGTTCACGGCTGCACTCTCACAACTGTTGTTATTATTTTGCAACTTAGTTGTTTACAAATATGCGTTATGTTTCAATCCAGTTTTCGTTATTGAAATTCACTAATTAACAAATTATTACGTACAGTGTGTCAAATAAGTTTGTCGCTGTTGAAATAGTGCACCATTATACTTATGTTCCTCTCTTATTCTCTTTTTGATGTTAATACAAACCATATGTAAAGGTACTCCAAGCCACATGATCTGTGGACTATATTAGGTGTGCAACCAAGTTATCTCCTTTTTTTTAATGAAAATCTAATTTATTGTAAGGAAATGATTAAAAATTAAGTAATCGAAGTATTGCCCATCACTAGACACAGCTTTTTCCAACCTTTCTGGCAAACCTCGAATGCCATTACGGTAAAACTGTTCATCTGTGATGCTATCCAAGAATTAAGCCAATTTTGGATGTCGTCTTGTTGTCAGTCTCGGTATAGTTCTTTTTCAATGCTGAAAATATAATTGTAAATGAGTATTATTCTGACCTCTTTGTTGTTAGCCAGAATTTTCCAATAAAAAAGATTATTTTCTAAAGCAATTATTATGTTAAATATTTATTTATAATATTTATTATTTATATAGTATATTAAAATATTTCCCTTCCGCTTTTTTGCTCTTTATTCAATGCTTTAAAAAATGTGTTGCAGTGATCGAATTTTGTTCAAATATGCGCCGTTTCGTTCGATAATTTGTTTCCATCTAGACGGTAACTTCATAATACCCACTCGTAGAAGCCCCCCTCCGTATTTGCGAAGAACTCGGACAGCTACTTTTCGCAAGCCTCTTTTGAGTTCAACTTTACACCAACAAGGGCGTTCGCCATGGACAGGAACGGGCTCCGAGCTCCCGTAGCTTCTGACGAGTCATCAACGAAGTGTGTGTTCTGTCGTTGTCCTGATGGAACACTACACCCTTCCTATTTATCAATTCTGGACGTTTCTGGTCGATCGCCTGCTTCAAGCGGTCCAGTTGTTCGCAGTAGATGGTAGAATTAAGCGTCTGGCCATATGCGAGCAGCTCACAGTGGGTGATTCCCTTCAAATGCCCACCAAACACACAGCAAAACCTTCCTGGCCGTCAATCCCGTCTTGGCTACTGTTTGGGACGATTCACCGGCCTTCGAACACGACCGCTCTCGCTTAATATTGTCGTATGTGATCCATTTTTCGTTGCCAGTCACCATCCGCTTCAAAAATGGGTCGAGTTCGTTCCGTTTCAGCAGCACATCGCAGACGTTGATTCGGTCCAGAAGGTTTTTTTACGTCAAGTGATGCGGCACCCAAACATCAAGCCTTCTGCAGGTGACTAACTCCCATCTTCTGGGCGATGTCACGAGATGCCACATGCCGGTCTATCTCGATGTTTTCAGTGATTTGATCGGTATTCGTCGTCGCAGGTTTTCCGCCGGCTGGCTTATCCATGGTGTCGTTTTCACACGCTGTGAATCGTCGAAACCATTCCTCTGCAGTTCGAAGTGATAGAGTACCATCCCCCAAAACACCATTAATCTCACGGAACGTTTCTCTAGCGGATTTGCCTTTAACGAAAGAAAACTTTAAAATAGCGCGAATTTCGGCGTTAGTGAACTCCATGTTTACACGTCTATAACTGCTGAACGCAATATCTAAACTAATCATGTATTGCGTCGTTTTGTAGGTTATGTCAAGACCTTTCAAAGATGTTTAGTATTGCCAGGTACGAGCTCTGTAGCGCTTTATACATGGCCGCGAAATTCAAAAGACAAAAAGGTGGGCAACCTAATATTATAAGTACATAAAATTATAGTAGTTTAGGATTAAGTGTGATCTAGTGTGAATTATACACACATATTTATTTGTATATATTTCAATTCACAAATTGGCACGTTTAAAAATGTCATGAATGATGCATTATTATTCATATCCGAGGCTGTCAGTACAGATATTTCTGGTAGCATTTCAGTTATCCATTTGTGAACTGAAAAGAAAATACTCTTCAGTTCATTTTGTCTGACAGTAAAAATAGTGACAACAGGCACAGACAATCATATTTTTAACTCTTTCTACTGTAATATTTCCGCATATGAAGGATATTTCATCCAAAATTCAATAATTTTGAAAATTTTCAAAGTCGTCTTTCACGGGCTAAAATTTGACACAGAAAAGGGATGAAAAAACATAAAATTTTGCACATGTCTTTTTCTTCTCAAGAATCTACTCATTTGTTGGAACCGCCGATAGCTGCCATACAAACTGAACGATCAAAATAATGCCGTTGTGTGGAAAAGTTTTTCATGCAACGAGAAATTTTCACCAAATTTACCATAGATTATTGGTCAAAGAAACGCTACATTCTATGCAATTAAAAATAGTGACGAAAAAAAACAAAAGAAAGTCATCCATACGTTCCTTTCAAGAAATTTAAAAAACCGAAATTCTCAGAATATCAAAGCCAAAATAGTAGTTGATTAAATTTGCCTTTTTCTTTCTGTGAAATACCACTCAGTTGTCTTTGATCAGATATGGTTGACATGCATGATGCAAATTTTGGGGTGTACTAGTTTTGCGGCTTCTATATTTTTGCATATTATTTATATAAATATGATTCAAGGCAGAAAAATACTTGACAATGAAAAAGGCGTTAAATTCAAATTTTTTATGGTTACAAAGGATGGACTTAAATTATTAAAAAAAATGTTTTCGATATTGCCAGAAAAATTACTTTTTTGTCAGTTTATCATTTCCTATTCCCAATGTAAATCCACTTTAAATTCATAACGAAAAAGTGAGGTTAGGTTACTAACATCACCTTGTTATGATTCATAAAAAATTAATTTTACGAAAAATTCACATTTAGTTCAATTAGACGCGAATGCAAATAGAAAACAGTGTTGGAAATATTGTCACTTTATAAGGACAGGTAATGGAAACGCGCCTGAAGTAGTATTTTTTTTTACTAACATATTCAATAATATCTTTTCATTTAAGTCTCTTTATGTAGGTTCGTTTGTGTGTAGATAAATTAAATGCATTGATACTTCTATACATACATATGTATATAAGAACATATGAACATATGTATGTATAAGTAGGAGGGTAACGTGCGCAAAACTGGACCGAGGTCAAAATAAATAGTTGAAATACATAAAATCAAGAATCAAGTAATATTTTATCATATAATTTTTTCTAAACTAACATGTTTATACTCTAATATGCTGTTATGCATACACTAAGACACACATACATCTAAATTAATATATATTTACATTTGTTTGTATACATATATGTATAATTTTGTTGCATTTTCTGCTACCTTATAACCATAATCAACAGCTGCAAAAGTAGGTGGAACAACAATAGCACACTTGTATTCATGAAATTTCCAAACAATCGCATTCTAATCGCAACACTGTCCTCCATCATTACTCTCCCCATTGAACTCTCGTTTCGCAGCGTGTCGCCTCTACTTTTGGTAGAGTTTTTCCTACATCTTTATTTCCATGCAAATAATATTGAGTATATAATATAACTGGGACGTTAATGATAACCTTTTGGACCGTCGTCATATACATTCATACATATGTATGTATACATATTTATTTATGTGTTCGACTTTCCTCATAGAAACCCACATTGCCGTTGAAATATAAATATTATTAATGTTATTGGCAAAAATAATGTGCGGTCCACTTATTTGCTTTGTATATACTTACGTCGATACCAATGAATACATATGTATACATATGAGGGATAACGGTTGCAAAAATACTTTGTAATTTGGTTCGTTTTATGTAGATCTTGACTTCTCTTTAGATATGACACAGCATAGCACCTCATAAGAGCACTTTTCCAACCGATTACAGTTGTGGTTACTAATGCAATGAATTATTCAATCATCCATCTTCTTGGCATACTCTAAATAGAGTATATTAAATTTGGCACTAAATTTGTAACACTCAGAATGAAACCTATAAAATATTTATATACTTACATATGTACGTATGTATGTATAAGATCAGCGTGACGAGCTGTGTTAATTAAGCCATGTATGTCTGTCTGTATATACGCTAACTAGTCCCACAGTATTTGAGGTATCGCTCTGAACTTTCGCATCCCAAAAAGCTGCGCATTTGTCAGAATCGCCTATATAGGACCACTAAATCATGTAGCTGCCAAACAAACTAAATGATCAACATTAAGCTCTTGTATGAAAAACATCTTTAAATAACAAGATACCTTCACGAAATTTTGCATGGATTATTGTCCAAGACAATAATAAAATTTCCCAAGAAATTTTCCAGATCGGGCCACTATAGCTTATAGCTGTCATACAAACTAATCTATCAAAATCGAGTTCTGGAGTGGAAATTTCTGTCCATGCAGACGATGTTAACGTTTTTTCTTGTTGTCATTTATTTTAAATCTAAATCGGTTTTAATAATCGAGAATATTATCTCCAAACTGCAATTGCCACAATTGTATGTTGCACATACATATATACATACTTATCTCGCTCATGTCATGTCAACAATTTATGCTAACTGTCTGGTAAGTTTCAAACTAATTTAATATATCTCTCATTTACTTTCAGAGTGGGCCGAAGACAAAGTGCCACTACTCGATACCGACTCTATCATTGCTCACCCCAATTCAGTAACAAAAGTCTACAGCTCCTTTGATAATTCTGATGCTCTAAAATCGGAAAATTTCGAAATCACAGTTCTGACCACATTAACTCCACCGCAATCTCCACCACAATCTTCTACTTCGGCAAACATCCTACAACATGCCATTGCAACGGAAGGCGTAGTTAATGTAAGCATTTTATAAATTTATACACAAATGTTTCTAACGTTTAACTATGCAATTTCATTTAATTTTTTAGTTCAATAATTATATACACCACTCATCGTTCCATACAACACCGGCAACAGTGAGTAGTTCAGCACCAACGCCCGTAGCTACATCTACAATTCACGCCGTTCCGTCCCATGCGTTAACATCGGCTACACCTGCAGCAACGCTACAAAATCTACATTTCTCCAACTACTATGGAGCTGCACCGTTCACACCTTCCGAGGCGCCACAAACCGACGACGACAAACGCAACTCACAGATCGTAGATGATATATTGAAATCATTCATAAAAGAATTGCCAGATTTAAACGATGAATGTGAGTCTAACTCGTCGTCGGCATACTCGACTGTATCGCGCCCAGAGTCAATTGTTACCGATGAGGATTGGTCGCCAGATTCTTCTTTCTCATCATCTGCCAGTTCTTCGCCCATATATGGCGGCGGCGATGAAGACAACTCACAATTCGTGCAGTCGAAACAATCCGAACCCAAGAAGCGTACACGCCCATATGGACGTGGTGTTGAAGATCGCAAAATTCGGAAAAAGGAACAAAACAAGAATGCGGCTACACGTTATCGTCAAAAGAAAAAAATCGAAATGGAGAACGTGTTAAATGAGGAGCAACAATTAACACAGCGTAATGACGAGCTGAAACGCATATTGGCCGAGCGTCAGCGTGAGGCCAAGTACTTAAAGACCCTCATTAGGGAGTTCTACAGCCAGAAAAAAGGCAGTGAAAGCAGTAAACATTGAAGTACCAACGACCAGTCATCAATTCAAATTTGTCATCAAATAGCTAACAAATCAACTGTCCAACAAAAACCAACAAACAACATTTCCAAACAACATTTTAAACATATTTTTTTAACTATTGTATTTTTAATTGCTACGCAAACATTGTAATAATTCAGCCAATATGCAACTAAGCATTGGCACGCATTGCTAGTTGGCGCTTATGACAGGATCTCTTTTGATCCTCGAAACAACTTAGCCACGTGCAAGTGCGTGTCCCTCCCAAATGTGTGCATAGTGCCCAAATATAAACCCTAAACAACATCAACCAAATAACTATGTACACGTAGAAATTGCTTAGTTGACTCTGAATTCAATTCGGGGTACTTAAAGTGCCTGCGTTTCATATTACAAATAAAAGGGTTTATAATATACATATATTTTGAGTTCTTCTTTTTTCATTTATTTGCTTTATACAGTTTGTATTTACTTAGTTTTGTAAGTATAAAATATTGAATATAGCAACATATCTAAGACTTCAGCATCTTATATTATCAATTTAACATTTGGGTTTTTAATTTTAAAATTCTCAATGGGATAGTTCCACTCCGCATGCAATTCCAATTTGAGTACTCGTAAGGTAGGTAAGTGAAGTTTGTTCAAAAACTCCCCGTTCAACGTGTAATTGCCCAATATTTCTAGTTCTAATAAATCGTTACAGCTCTTCAATAAGTCTGTTAAAAGTTTGTCGGTTAGTTGGCAATAATTCAAATTGAGCTTTTGTAACTTTGCCGCTGCGTTGCCGATGTATTGACAGTATTCTTTATTGAAATATACATAATTTAGCGAAAACACGCGCAATTGATTAGTAGCGGCAGCTCCTTCGCAGAGCGGCTGCATTATATTTAATACATTTTGTGTTGGTATTGAGTATCCGCAAGTCATACTAAGGCTGTATATATTTTCACCTATTATTCGCAGCTGCTCTGCGTTGAAATTCGGAAATTCTCGTATTGTAATATTGAGCTCCTTGAATGTTGAAATCCTTTGATGTGCGATTTCCGTAAGACGTGCGTTGCGCACATCGATTACTTTAAACGTTTCCACAAGGCTGAGGTATTTGAATATTTCTATGAGACAATCGTCGTTCAGATCAAGTAGAGATTTCATACTTATTCCTATGTCAATAACGTAATGTGAACAACGTAAAGGGCTTTCACTTTCTGCGACAAAAAAAGAGCCGAGCTGAAATAAACAAGTGGAAAAACGCAGTTAAAGTTTTCAATGTGATTGTGCTGCAAAATGAGTTAGAAATTGTTATGATTATATATTTCTTTCACCTTACTTTAAACTACATACATACATACATATGTATATATTTTATATATCACATTTGACTGGCTGAAATATAGTTTTCAGTGGAAGTATTTTTTGTATTTTTCAGAAACTAATCGAGACAGATAAAGAGTTATATGTACATATATTTAAGTGGAAAGGATGACGAGATGAGTTGAAACCCAGTTGACTTTCTGTCCGTGCAAGTTTTAACTTGGTTAAAATTTCAGAAATCGAAAATCTTGATGAACCTTGTTACATGAGAAGTTTGGTATTGTAGATGGAAATAATCAGACCACTGCCACGCCTACAAAATACTACACAACCAATTTTAACTAAACTTGATGTATATTATTTCCATTGATTCCTATCTTACATTGTGAAAAGGGGACGGAATCGACCTACAGCAAGCTTACTTTCGATATACATTAAGATAAAAAAGAACCTGGAAATTGTAATTAAAGTCCCCGGGTAAATGTAATTTCAAAAAAAATGTATTTTGCTAAGTTTGTAGGACTGTCCTTAATTACTATGCCAAATATGAGCGCGATCTGTCAACCAGTTTGTTTACATCAGCTGCTTAAGTTGGTACACCTCAGTAGTGCGTTGTGGTAAAAATATCGATCAAAGATTTTGTCTCCAATTTGTATGTTGTAATGTTACGGTGATTCTGTCGAAATCAAACCACTACTTTTCAAGGCACCAGATACGGAATATGTGGACCCCAGCGCTTATGGCCGACTTACGATCTGTGAGGACTGGCATTGTAATTCCATGAGAATATTTGCATGATAAAAGCATGCCCTTGTTTAAAAAATGCGTGAAATCGGATAAATATTTTCCCCAAAACCCAAATACACAGTATACAGGTAAGTATCTAAAACGTTCGCGGATTACTTGAGTTAATTAAGTATAACAATGCCAAACTTTAATGAAATCAGACCAGATATTCTCTAAGTTCTATAATACTCAACCTGACTATCCAACTGACTTTAAAGTGTTTATGTTGGTCATATGTGTGATATTTTATTGAAATTAAGTAGACAAGTTTTCTCAAAAATTATGTGGTTTAGCCAGTGGCGTAGCTACAACTTCGGGCGCCCGGGGCCAAGGATCTTCTGCCGCCCCCCTTTATCTACCTACCTACAAGTTTCATGAGGTGGTTCGAACAAAAGTGAATTTTTACAAAATATCTTCGACGCAAATTCTAAAGTTCCAAAATTCTCATAATACGGTTTTGAGGAAATTGATAGTAAATTTACAAGACATCTTATTAAAAGCCATAGAAAAAACCCATTTTCGCTCTATATCTTGTACACTTTGCAGGAATTTTTGCCTATTTTGTCTACTATTTTTAAGAAAGATATAAGCCAAAAGATATAAGACAAATTCAAAGACTGAAGAGTATTCGAGTAAAAATTAATATTTTTCATTGTTATTCAGATTATTACATTGTGAGTGTACAACTCTTTATCTTTTATAATAAATTTTGTAAAAAAATTTGTTGAAGTATTTTTCTGAATATTAAAAAACAGCGAAGATCGTTTTGCCGCCCCCAAGACGTTGCGCTCGGGGCGACAACGTTGGGTGGGCGATGCAGTTGGGTTGAAACCCGTAATAAATTTAGCCCATTTGGTTGGGCGTAATCGAACCGCTGTCATGTCAATATTGACATAACTGAGCACTAAATTAAGATACAAAACTGTAATTTGGCACAGGAGAACACAGTATTTAGAGCTTAGACAACAGGTAAAAAAAAATGACCCCGCCTCGCTCTCTTAAAGGTTTAATGCACATATCTTCTAAACCACTTAAGATGCAATAACCAAATTTGTTCAGGTCAAATCACTTCAGCACCTCCTACCGGCACTGTAAAAATGGATGAAATCGCATGATAAGACCACTGTTAAATATATTATAGAAACTCAGATAAAATCCCTTATCTAATAATATGTAATATGCCCATTTGCCAAGAATGCATAGAATCGGATCAATAATATTTAATAGAAACATGTTCGAACTTCCGTCTGATTTTATACCACAAATTTCGGTCAATAACTTCGGAGGATGGAGTCATGTGTAGAAGTTCTCGCAAGTGAGGAAAGCTCTCTGATCGCCATTCACTTGGGAGTGGCCAGAAACGATTCTATGACATATGAATCAAACAGCACACGACTTCCGGTCTTTGACCAAGTATCCTTTGGGTAGCCTAATAACATCCATTTGAAGACGAGCTAAAGTGAGAAGGCGAAATATCCCCTACATAGGGTTGTGCGCTGGGTTTGGGACCCGCCACGTAAAAAAACACCCCCAATGAAAAGTAGCTGATGACGACCATGGCAAACGAAATAAGGACTACGAATTGAGGGCATGCAGCTGGAATGTCCGGTCCCTTAATTGGGAAGGTGCCACTGCCCAGCTGGTTGATGTCCTCGTAAAAATAAAGGCTGATATCACCGCCGTCCAAGAAATGCGATGGACGAGACAAGGACAGAGACGATTAGGTCCTTGTGGCATTTCCTACAGTGGCCATATAAAGGAGCGTAAGTTTGGTGTTGGATTCAAGCACTATCATTCACTGCGGTGAATGAACGTCTAGCCACAATCCACATCAAAGCGAGGTTCTTCAACATATCACTGATTTGCGCTCACGCCCCGACGGAGGAGAATGACGATGTGACCAAAGATGCCTTCTATGAACGCTTGGAGCGCGCTGATGAGTGCTGCCCCCGCCACGATGTAAAAATCGTGCTTGGCGACTTTAACGCCAGGGTGGGCAAAGAAGGTATATTTGGCACTACGGTCGGTAAATTCAGCCTCCACGACGAAACATCCCCAAATGGGTTGAGGCTGATTGACTTCGCCGGGGCCCGAAATATGGTTATCTGTGGTACTAAATTCCAGCACAAGAAGATACATCAAGCTACCTGGCTGTCTCTAGATCGAAAAGGCACCAACCAGATCGATCATGTGATAGACGGAAGACACGTTTCCAGTGTTCTAGACGTGCGTACGCTCCGAGGTCCTAACATCGACTCGGACCACCATCTTTTTGCAACCAAGATTCGCACCCGCTTCTGTGCAGCAAAAAACGCACGTCAACAAACACAAGGAAGGTTCGACGTCGAGAAGCTGCAATCACAACAGACAGCCGAACGATTTTCTACTCGGCTTGCACTCCTGCTCTCTGAGAGCATTTGTCTACAACTCGGTTTAAGGGAACTATGGGACGGCACTTCAAACTCCTTACGTACAGCTGCAACCGAAACCATTGGTTTTCGGAAAGTGCAAAAGAACAGCTGGTACGACGAGAAGTGCCGTGTCGCAGCGGAGAGAAAATAGGCAGCCTACTTCGCAACGTTACGATCGACCACTACACGTGCGGGATGGGATAGATACCGAGAGTTGAAGAGGGAAGCGAGACGCATTTGCAGACAGAAAAGGAAGAGGCCGAAATGCGTGAGTACAAAGAGCTTGATAAGCTGACCGACAAGGGTAATGCTCGAAAATTCTACGAAAAAATGCGGCGGCTTACAGAAGGTTTCGAAACCGGAGCATACTCTTGTAGAACCCCCCAAGATGATCTAGTCACCGATGCTCAGAGCATACTTGGATTATGGAGGGAACACTTCTCCAGCCTGCTGAATGGCAGTGAACGTACAACGACAGGAGAAGGCGAACCCGATTCCCTAATCGATGACGATGGAGCAGACGTTCCATTGCCCGACCATGAAGAAGTTCGAATAGCAATTGCCCGCCTGAAGAACAACAAAGCGGCGGGGGCCGATGGATTGCCGGCCTAGCTATTCAAACGCGGAGGCGAAGAACTGATAAGGAGCATGCATCAGCTTCTTTGTAAAATATGGTCGGACGAAAGCATGCCCAACGATTGGAATTTAAGTGTGCTCTGCCCAATCCATAAAAAAGGAGACCCCACAATCTGCGCCAACCACCGTGGGATTAGCCTCCTCAACATCGCATACATATAAGGTTCTATCGAGCGTATTGTGTGAAAGATTAAAGCCCACCGTCAACAAACTTATTGGACCTTATCAATGTGGCTTCAGGCCTGGACTGGCCGCAACAACTGACCATATATTCACCAAGGAGTAACGAAAAGGAGCTACCGCTCTATTTGAATTTTGTATCCCCGAGGAAAGCGAGACGCATTTGCAGACAGAAAAAGAAAGAGGCCGAAATGCGTGAGTATGAAGAGCTTGACAAGCTGGCCGACAGGGGCAATGCTCGAAAATTCTACGAAAAGATTCGGAGGCTAACGGAAGGTTTCAAGACGGAGCATAAATCTCTGCCCAAATTGTTCTGCCCAATCCACAAAAAGGGAGACTTCACAATCTTCGCCAACTACCGTGGGATAAGCCTCCTCAACATCGCGTATAAGGTTCTATCGAGCGTATTGTGTGAAAGATTAAAGCCCACCGTCAACAAACTGATTGGACCTTATTAGTGTGGCTTTAGACCTGGAAAGTCAACAACTGACCAGACATTCACCATGCGCCAAATTTTGGAAAATACCCGTGAAAGAAGAATCGATACGCACCACCTTTTCGTCGATTTCAATGCTGCTTTAGACAGCACGAAAAGGAACTGTCTTTATGCCGCGATGTCTGAATTTGGTATCCCCGCAAAACTAATACGGTTGTGTAAACTGACGTTGAGCAATACCAAAAGCTTCGTCAGGATCGGGAATTACCTACAAGAGTGTACAGATGCTGGCTTACGCCGATTCTGCTTTTCCCGGGTTGGATAAAGAAGTGAAGCAAGACAAAATGTTTTCTGTCATCAAACAAATAGTCGCCGCATTCGTAACTTGGCTCCCAAGCCACTGTTGACAGTCAAAGTTTCGAAGTCTGACTGAGACTGAGTAGACAATTAAGAAGTAAAATCCTCCCTCGACGAAAAAACACCAAATTCTATAAGTCACCCCCGTCCTGATATAAGTTGCAGAGGCATGAACGATGACATCTAATGAGTCGGCGTTAACAGTTTTCGAGAGAACGATTCTGCGGAAGATTTAAAGTTCTTTGTGCATTGGCAACGGCGAATACCGTAGTCGATAGAACAATGAGCTGTACGAGATATATGACGACAATGACATAGTTCAGCGAATTAAGAGACAGCGGCTAGGCTGGCTAGGCCATCTTGTTCTAATGGATGAAAACACTCAAGCTTTTTATTCAGTTAAATTTTTAACGGTCGTATTTATTAGTATTTTATCATAATTTTAGTAAATTGAATCTAGTTTTTTCATTTTATTATTAAATTCTACGTTTTGCAAGTCTTTTGTTTTTTTTGATTTTTTAAAGTTCACACGTTTTCGTGTTACGTATAAGAAAAAGTGAAACAATATTCGCTGGCCTTTAGGGGGCTGGTAAAGCTAAACTATGGCCCATTTGTCAGATATCGTTAAGGCCCTCACCACAAATACAAAGTAGTCAACTTTAAAGGAGTATTTACCTATATTATGAACCGATTAAAAATATATGTTAAAGTACTATACTACACTCATTTCAAACAATACCTATGTGGTATTTATGTATTAAAGTATGATAAATGTACTTGTAAAGGGTGTTCCATAATCAACGCAAGATTAGAAGTAAGTAGAAAACACCGTTTTTAGTCGTTCAAATGCAACTTTTATGGAATAACACTTCGGGCAAATGGCCTCTACGGCTTTCCATACACATACTCACTCGTTTGTCGAAATTTTCTATGACTATTCTGCATAAATATGACTGAAATCCATGCAACGTTGAATCTTCTCCCTTGAAGCACGCGGAGTTGTGGGATTGTTGCATTAGTCCAGTGATTTTAAATAACGCTATGAAACCTGTAGAGAGCTTCTTGAAATTTGCAATTATTGTCCACTATGCCGAATAGAGGTTCATGCATCGGCCGCCAGTCTTCCATTATTTTTGAAATATTGTTCAATAATGAAGACGCATTGTTCTATCGTGTAACGCTCCAGTTGTCGATTTTTTTTTATGGTTGTCAACACTTTAATACAGAAATGGTGGCAAATTTAAATTTTGCTTTAGTTTTGGGACACCCTTTATAAATATGTACGTACGTACATATTGCTCCATGTATGAGCTTTTAACTAGATGAGTGGCAGCTCTGTTCCGGCTCACATTCAGTAAAGGGGATAAGTGCGCGCGCAACGCTGCTGTGCACCTAAGTCCCAAACGTAATTTTCCGAATTCATTGAACTGCGTGAGTGTGAAAAATAACAATTTAGATAAACATTGCGTCGCCGTAGGTCGCGCCACTCAGCCACCTTACTAAGCACCGCAAGCATAGCATAACGTCAGTCTCCAAGCTTGGCCACATGCGTCTGCTGCCATGTCACAGCAATAGTGTGTTGACACTCCGCTTGCTCGCCTAGCGCGCGTCACATTCTCCTCACCCCACTTGGAAATCGCTTGCTGCACATACTCACACACATATTCATATATACTTGTATACTTCCATACATATTGTGAACTCCAATACCGCCACTTTTGTCTAGCTAAGTCTTCTTTAGCAGCGCCGATTTGTAGCGTCTGCGGCATCGAAGAAGGCCGTTTGGTTTGGCTTGTTTGTGACTTGTGTATGTGGGTGTGGTTGTACGAGTATTGATGTTGGCGTTTGTAACGCTGTCAGTGGTTGATGTGACACAAAAATCATATTAATATAAATTAACGATGTGGAAAATTTAGTTTAGTAGTGAAATTGGCGAATGGATGAAGTTGCTGTTAAGGCATCCACGGTCTTAAATGACCTAAAAGGTGGCGAGTATAACCGTGCGGCAATGGCAATGTGAGCAGTAGAATTGATGTCAAATGATATACTTATATGTACATATATACGAGTACACTGAAGCTATAGGATGAAGGTTAGGCCATCACGAAGACCGAAGCTGCTAAGGATAGCACGCCCGTTAAACATTAGTCACTGCAAATGCGTAAAGCTTTTGCATGAAAAATCGTTGGCGCCTGTTTACGAATCGATTCGAATGCTGTATCGCTTGATTATTCATACAAATATAAACTCTCTTTATTTACATGTTACTACCATATACATACATACATACATGTAATTTATTAAGTTATTTTATTCAATTTTATTTCAATTACTTTACGTTTATTCCTAATTTTTCTCCTTGAAACATCTCTAACCTTATCTTAAAGTCTTCATTAACTAAAATACTGTCCAAGTTACATGACATTCCATTCCATAGTTCTGAAGTTAATGTTTTCAAAGTGACGTTACCTTTGCTATTTTTGATTTGATACACATTGCTTCCTGATGGTAAAATACACCGTTGATGCAAGAAAATGGTTTGATAAGTGTTATGGAAAATCTGCGGCAGCATACTTAACGATCAAGTATTTCTTTTCAGAATTTTGTCTCACTCGTACCAGCGCAAATAATACACCGTCACCCTCAAGGATCAGAAACACCAGAAAACAATCCGAAAACTCATGTAACTGTGACGGGTGATTTAGTTAACATTGGTATACGAAAGGAATGCTGGGCAAATTAAAAAAAAAATAGCATTTGTTTTTTGAGTATTATCGCTCATTGTGATACGACCGGCAAATTGAAGGGATTACCCTATGAACTTAAGTTCTATCGAACTTATTCGCTAGATTAAGGACGCAGCGACAAGTTTCCAAGACTTAGAAGGTTCACACTATCTGGTGCTTCAACCAATAAAGCTATATTTTATATATAAATTAAAAAAAATTTTCATTCTTTGGTCAAAAGTATTTCTACGCTCGTGATAATAATCAGCCCGAAATTGTTTTAACACATTACTGCTCTCTGTCCCCATACGAGGGCATCTCTTCAAATGGCGATATATGTATCTCAAACATCGAAAACTAATAATGTTACTAAAATTATAACATATAGATAGCACAAGTAGTATATGCAAGCATATATCAAAGTTTTGTCGAGTTAATTCTTGTGTTGTATTTATAAGGCGTGTTCCAAAGTAAACAGGACTTAAAAAAAACAGAACAAATGGTTTTTACGGCAAAATCAATTTTCAGTCTCCTTCTCCTTCAATATAGCTTTTTGTACGGTCCAAAAGCATGTCGAAAGAGTGTTTTAGCTCGTTGGCCGGTATGGCCGCCAGTATGCCGGTGTCTCCATAACGCTTTCTTTTCATGGTCAAATGCATTTTTCTGAAAAGGAAGAAGTCGCACGGTGCCATATCAGGTGAATACCGGGAGTGGTTAATGGTTAAAATGTGATTTTTGGTCAAATAATCGTCCTCGGATGTTGGATTCTGAGCAATTTTTGGACGTCAGTCAATTTGTGCGAAACAAACGGTGCACACACCTTTCGTAAGCCCAAATGTTCGGTCAAAATGCGATAATCACACATGTTGATCGTCATTTATGTACTCACGACCAGTTTGAAAACGTTGAAACCACTCGTGCACTCTGCTACGGGATAGGCAATCATCGCCATAAACTTTTTTCATCAATTGAGACATTTCGGTAAAAGTTTTACCAATTTTAAAACAAAACTTAATGTTGGCTCTTTGTTGGAAGCTCATTTTCGCACCGATAACACAAACATACTGACACTTAAAACGCAATAGCATCACTTCCAATCGGTAAAATGTGATAAATTCTCACTGGATAATCGATAAAGATAGCAGATTCTAACGCACCATTCGACATATAGATGGCGCCACCAGGGGGCGCTAGATTCAAAAAGATTTCTGTTCACTTTGGAACGCGATTTGTATGAGGTATTGACAAAAATAGTATGTAGATATAATCAGGTCGATACTACCCCCAACTCCCATATATCTTATATAATAATTTCGGTTTTTTTAACAAACCTGTGAGTTGTATGTATATTTAAAATTTTTTTGAAAATAACTTTTCAGCTTTTCATAGCTTTGCAATGACCAAATTAATGCATTCAGCCCGTCCTTTTCTCTGTTACCACAACCCCTCATATAAAGATATCTGTTTTCTCTACCTTACTTTATACCGTTCAAATTGTTAAAATGTGATATTTAAATGAACTTAAATGAACAAGTTTTCTTAAAAATTATGTGGCTTAACGCTGACTTAGAATGGATATACCTTCATCTAAAGCTCATATCCTTAATATGTATAAACATTAGGGAGTCCGTTATTTACCAAGTTGGCTATTTCCACTTGGGTATCGTCAAAATCGTTTCTTTTTGAACTAAAAACAATTGTGGAAACAAAGAAAAATTTTTTCGATGTCGTTTAACCCTGCCTAAATAAGGATACTTTTCCCATTTAATTAACATGGGATTTTTGCACTATTTAGCAAATAATACTTATTTCGTACATTATACTCTTTAACTTATCAACAATGCTCAATTTTGCTTCTATTATGATCCCTTTAGACGGAGAAATTTTCATATTGGCGAAAAAAATTTATTACATAACCTTTGGAAGGGTCAAAATTTATTTGTATTGATTATTCTAATTATTTTGCTTAAACTACTTACTAATTAATTTTTATTCTGAATTTCGTGTAAGATCTTTTATTTTAAACTTTCAATAATCATGCATGACCATAAATGGTTTTTAATTTGTTTCAAGACAGCTTCAGATAAACACTTATCAATAGTTCTATAAGCATGAACTGCTTTCAAAAATTGCAAATCTTGGTTCGGAGCCGCTGTAGCAAGAGGTGCAGTATACTAAAATCTCACATATATAAATACCACGAATAAACAAACGTCCAATAAACTTTTTTCTTCTTCTGGTGATAGTTCAAAAGCATCTCGAAAAACGTAAATTTTTAATGAGTAAATGGCTTTCGACATCCAGCGAGCGTGATGGAAAGCTCCAGGTTTATAAAAATGAACACTTTGATGGTCGACAGTACCAAGAAATATTCGGGACAATTCAAGCAGCTCTTTGTAATCGTCGCGGGGTAAAACCGTATCTAATAAATTTTGGATGTTTCGATCTATTTCGTCAACTTGATTAATCAATTTTTTATGAATTTTATTTTATTTTTTCTAAACTCATGATGAAAGTTCTTAATTTTCAATAGATTGGAGTTCTCGAGGTTAGAAAGATATTTTTTAACTGGATACCAAATCAATTTTTACACTTTCTATTCATTGCACTAGTCACATCAACTTAACAATTAAAAATTCAATATTATAACGTGAATTAAGAATTGTATCGTTTACTATCTAACACTGGAATATTGTTGTCAAAAGAACCACAACAACCAGAATAGACAATAAGTAAAAAATTAGTTTGTTGTTTTTTATTCACTTTAACGACCGTCCGCTAGAGCGCCACGTATCCAAGTATAGCAAGTTTCATCAAGATATCTCAATTTTTACTGAAGTTACAGCTTGCACGGATGGACAGTCCCCCGTATTTCGACTTTTCTCATCAACCTGATCATTTATATATATACAACCCTATATCTATCTCGCTTAGTTCTAGGTGATACGTACACGTTAGGTGAACAAAACTATAATACTCTGTTGCAACAGGTTGCAAGAGTATAAAAAGTTCGATTTTTTGGTTGACGTTCTCATAAAAAGTGCTCTTTAATGAAAGGAGTCTTGGTTAGGTTAACCCTAACTGACAGATGGCTATTAACCAGACATTGAGAAAGCGGCTATTGGCAGCTTATTTAAACCGAGCTTACCATACTCGAACTAATTGTATGAGTTAATGACAACGAGTGCCTGGCTACTCGAATATAAAATATTTTTTTTAAACACACATGCATATGTACATATTTTATTTACAAATAATTCTCCACCCGATATGGTCAGTTCATATATTTACTTAATGGCCGCAGCGCATACTTTCCCACTCTCTTTATTAAATTCATTATAACCTCTTACACTTACTTACGCACAACGTCCTGTTGTAAGCATGTAATTAATTATATTGTGGTATGAAAAATTTGATTTCATATTGCATTAACTCAACGGTAATGCAAACATAGCAGGATTTTGCAACAACCAATAAATGAACTTTCACATGAGAAGATCTTAATATGTAACGCCAGTTACTATTACATACATACATATATAGATATGTGATTTATTTAGAAATAACTTTAGTATTTGTAAGAAGGAGTACTTGATGACTTGAAAAATTAGAGTTTTGTTCCATATACTTGATGACTTGACTAATAATTGTATAAGCTTTGTCACAAATCTCTTAATACAATAGGAACTCTTAAAATAACAATAATAATAGCCGAGTTAATAACAGCGCTCCAGTCGCTTCTTCTTTTCGCAAGGTGGCGCCAATTGGAGATTCCAAGCGAAGCCAGGTCCTTCTTCACCTGGTCTTTCCAACGGCGTGAGGTTTTACTCTGCTTTCACAGCCGGTTACTGCGTCGAATACTTTCAGAGCTGGAGTGTTTTCGTCCATTCGAACAACATGACCTAGGCAGCGTAGCCGCTGTCTTTTTATTCGTGGAACTATGTCAATGTCGTTGTATAGCTCGAACAGCTCATCGTTCCATCGAATGCGATATTCGCCGTGACCAACGTCGTAACGTCGACTCAACAGATGTTGCCATCGTCCATGACTCTGCACCATATAGGAGGACGGGAATAATGAGTGACTTTTGTTCGTCGAGAGAGGACTTTACATCTCAATTGCCTACTTAGTTCGAAGTAGCACCTGTTGGCAAGATATATTCTGCGAGTGCGACGACTGTTTGTTTGATGACAGGAGATATTTCGGCTTGCTTCGCTGCCTTATCCATTCTGGAGAAAGTAGAACTAACGGCGCGGTTGTTAAGGCCAATGATATCATTATCATCAGCATACGCCAGCAGCTATACGCTCTTATAGAAGATTTTACCTTTTCGGTTTAGTTCTGCAGCACGAATTATTTTCTCCAGAAGTAGGTTGAAGAAGTCACACGAAAGAAAGTCGCCTTGTCTGAAACGTCGTCTGGTATCGATCGGTATTTTGTCAATAGATGTCGTTGCAGTCGTATATCTCCAGTGCTACCAATCACATTGTTGAAAAGGTGAGATTTTAAGCTTCTTTTAACCAAAAAAAATTAAATCAGAAATGTAAATGTTTTCGACTACCAACATACTGCCAGCGTCAAAAGTAAGAGTACATCTTTTTTCTACACATTTCACTCTTTATTTCAGTATATAATATTTAATATTTGAATCTTTTCAAATCAATATCTTTTATATAGTAATTCTTATTAAATGGCTGCAGATACCTTAAACGGATCGGACATCGACAATCATGCAATATTTCGATCGACTTCCGCGTTCATTTTTTTTGCGGTCGGTCTAAAAAAATATTGTTCTTACAAAAAATTAACAGCAATCCAATAAATTCTACAAAACCAAAAACAACACAAACAAAACCAAATATACCCAGTATTTCACGCGTCAAAGCAAAGTGATCTTCGAACAATTTGTTTAGATCAGATCGCTATAGTAGTATAGCTGCCATAGCTGCCATACAAACTGAGCGTTTATGCTCTTGTAACCTGTTGCTACAGAGTATTATAGTTTTGTTCACCTAACGATTGTATGTACGTATCACCTAAAACTAAGCGATATAGATATAGGGTTATATATACATACATTTTATATATAAATGATCAGAATGACGAGAAAAGTTGAAATCCGGGTGACTGCCTGCCTGTACGTCCGTCGGACCGTGCAAGCTGGAACTGGAGTAAAAATTGAGATATCTCTATGAAGCTTGGTATGTGGGTTCCTTGATACAAAAAAAATTGAGTTCGTAGATGTGCGTAATCGGACCACTGTTACGCCCACAAATCGCCATTAACGAAAACATATAAAGTGCCATAACTAAGCACTAAATTAAGATATAAGGCTCTAACAAATTTTCGCCCTCCAGCCAGGAGACGAGTAAGAGTACTGTCAAACATACCAACCAAAGTATACCGGTAGATACAGCAGTGAAAACAGCAGATTTAAGGGAGGAAGCGTCCACCTCCAAAGCTGCCATGAGCACCAACCAAAGTGCACTGGCGGCTAAAGGAGAAAACAAAAAGAAGCGCAAGAAATCCCAGAATCAGCTGAGGAAAAACCGGTACCAGAGGGCAGTCTTCATACTAAGGAAGATAGCCAAAGACCAGGCAGCCGGTACCCCAGTTGATGAGGCAGAAACAAAGCGCCTCAAAACAATAGTAGAGGAATATGAAAGCTACTTAAAAAGGAAGCAATCAGAGCCTCTAGAAGAGAGCAAACAAGAGAGCACTTCACAAAAAAGGAATCGCTCTATCACAGAAATACCAGAAACTCTGCCCAAAAAACCTAGGCGGAGTGAAGGTGAACACAGCAGCACAACAACGGCAAGGCATTTTTGCGATGTTTCCAGAGATAGCCTGCAGGTGGCCATCATAGACGGAAATTCCTCCTCTCCGAGCACAATGCAGGAGAGATGGGTGGAGATCGACGTCAGATTGTCAAGTATGGTGCTAGTAGGGGCATAGACATCAGCCTAGTACAGGAGCCCTGGGTCAATGAAGACACCATTAAAGGGCTAAACAGCAGCAACTATAACCTTTTTTACACACGGAACAAAGGTAAACTCAGGGCATGCATTCTTATCAATAGAAGTATAAATGCATTTCTTTGTCCTAATTACAGCACAGCAGATACTCGTATCACAGTGGTAAAGGTGGAACAGAAGGAAAAGCCCTTCTTCTTGGTCTTGGCCTACTTGGCCCATGACGAAGACATACCACCGGTCCCGCTCACCAGACTAGTAGAGGAGAACAGGAAGGAAGATGTCCTAATAGGGTGTGATGCTAACGCAAGGCACACCGTATGGGGCAGCTCCAGTATAAACACCAGATGTGAGTCACTCTTGCAGTATATTCTGAATAGTAATCTAAGTATATGCAACAAGGGCGATAAGCCAAACTTTATTTTCCCAAGCTCTGATAGGTTTCCGGGGTGGGAGGAAGTGCTGGACCTCACGCTATCAACAGACACAGACGGACTCGTTGTGGAGACAGTTTTGAACAAGAGAAAGTCTCTTCCTTGGTGGAACAGTGAACTCAAGAATTTGAGAACACAACTAAGGAAAGCTTTCAATGAGAGTTTTAGAACCAAAATCCGGTAGCCATATAAAGATATTATGAAAAGATAAAAAAAAGCAGTCAGGAAAGCTAAAAACGACACATGGAGATCTTTCTGCACATCGATAGAAAGTTGCGGAGAAACCGCTAGGCTGAGCAAAATGCTATCCAAAGAACATATTAATACTGCCTAAATTAGGGCGGAGGGAAGTGATTGGACCTCTTCGGCAAAAGAGGCTCTGGAGGTACTAATTGCAACGCACTTCCCCGGGAGTCAGCAAACACCTTCAACGAGGGTTCAACCAGAACCACCGTTAAACGCAGCCAAATAGTAGACAAAAGCAAAATCAAATATGCCATAAATAGTTTTGAAAATATATACAAAGCTAGCATTCAACTATCTTACATCCCAAGAAGTTGGAAAACAAGTAAAGTTGTGTTCCTTCCAAAACCAGGCAGAAGAACACACGATAATGCCAAGGATTTTAGACCTATAAGCCTTACCTTCTTTAAGTTGAAAGTACTAGAAAGACTAATAGATTTACACGTAAGAACAGTAATGGCGGAGAAGTTATCGAAGTCCCAACATGCGTACATAAAGGGCCGATCAACCGAAACTGCCCTTCACGAGGTGATAAGTGTAATTGAATAATCACTACACCACAAACAATACACCATGGCTGCTTTTCTAGACATAGAGGGCGCCTTTAATAAGAAGTAAATGGTATAATTAATTCTCTGGCCTATGGTGGCATAAATGACACTGTGTGCAGATGGATACTATCGATGCTTGATAATAGGAATATTATAGCTTCAAACGGCGCTGCAACACAAGCAACCTATGTGAGTAGAGGGACGCCTCAAGGAGGGGTCTTGTCTCCGCTTCTATGGGTTGTAGCGCCGAACGAAATACTACTCCAACTAAACGGTGGAGGAGTGAAAGTAGCAGCGTATTCAGACGATATAGTGTTGTTGGTTTCAGGTATGTTTCCTTCAACAGTCAGCGAGATTATGGAAAGAGCACTTCGAAGGTTAAAACTATGGGCTAAAAACAATGGACTAGGAGTTAACTCGAACAAAACAGAACTGATGCTATTCACAAGCAGAACCAAAATACCTCAGTTTCAACTTCCGGTACTAAATGGTATAACACTCACTCTATCCCCCACAGCTAAATACTTGGGGGTGGAGACTGACACCAAACTGTCCTGGAAAATAAATATAGCAACAAGAATAAACAAAGCATACATGGTCTACTATACTTGAAAGAGAATCGTCAACAAGAATTGGGGCCTCAAACTAAGTATGATCATGTGGATGTATACGGCTGTCATAAGACCTATACTTACATATGGAGATCTGGTATGGTGGCTAGCGCTAAACAAACAATACAATATTAAAAAATTAAATGGAATACAAAGAGCAGCATGTGCGGGTGTTACGGGTGCAATCAGGTCATGTCCGACTGATGCGCTCAATGTGATCCTGCATCAACTACCAATGGTCATTTTTTTGACAAAACAGCAGCTATTGCGGCGATAAGTATAAAAGAATTGAGAAGTTGGAATCCGTAGAACTACGGACATAGTGCAATCCTAAACAAGCGCACCATTTGTTAACCAGACTACATTCTCCCAAAGCTGGATTTCAATAGGCACTTACAGGTGAGGATACCATCTAGACGAGAATGGAGAAGATGTTCAATAGGAGAGGAGGATACCATCTCAGTCTATACCGACGGTCCCAAAATGGACGGCGGAATAGGCACGGGGGTATTCTCCGTTGATCTAGGCATATCTATCATACCATCTTCCAAGCAGAAGTACTAGGCATAAAAAAAGCCTACGAAGTTCTATTAGAAAACCCCGGGAATATACATAAAGCAACTATATTTACGGATAGCCAGGCGGCGCTCCGGGCTTTGTCTTCACCCGTGACAAATTCCAGCATAGTTGACAACAGCAAGAGGGCACTAAGCTCAATAAAAGACAAGCTCCAACTAGACTTGATCTGGGTTCCCGGCCACAGGAACATTTTCGGTAACGAAAAAGCAGACGAGTTGGCAAAGGCAGGAGCTTTCCACAACGAATCCGAGGCGGAGCTAATACCAAGCCCGCTAACCCACATTAACTATATTAATTTTTATATCATTAATAATATTTAC
This sequence comes from Bactrocera tryoni, assembly GCF_016617805.1. Lineage (NCBI taxonomy): Eukaryota > Metazoa > Arthropoda > Insecta > Diptera > Tephritidae > Bactrocera > Bactrocera tryoni. Next base: position 46,883,779 of record NC_052500.1, on the reverse strand, counting down.
ATACCATGTTGTCCTGAATCCATAAAAAATATTTTCAAGAATTCCGTTCACGCAATAAAAAAAAACAACTTTCAATTTCGAGCACAATGGAGAGTTTCGCGAATAAGCACGTGCGTTCTGAACGAAGTCGAGGTTCCGACTACTTGTGTGGCAATATAGCGGCCTGAAGGTCATTCATTTAATCGGCTCATTGTAGAACGGTTATTTAGGTACCAAAAAAAATCAATTATTCAATAATTTTCAATTTTGTCCGGTTTTTGAGGTAAATGCTACTATGTGCGACGGTGTGAAAATGGTTGAAATCGGAGGATAAGCCCGCTCACTCCCCATATAACGGTGCTGTTAAAAACTACTAAAAACGCAATAAATTCATGACTAAATACGCCAGAAAAATTAAATTTTACCACCGAGATGGTATGAGAGAGCTTTATGGGAGCCGTTCTGAAAATTGGACGATGGACGCGGCCCACTTTTTGGTGAAATAACATATCTCCGGATTATTTAGTTCGTGGCATTCTTCTTACATTCTTATGTCACAGTGTGGCTTTGATTCTTGCAAGTTGCAAGAGTACAAAATATTCGGTTGCACTCAAACTTACTTGTTTCTTATTTGTTAGGCCAGTTAAACTGAATATGTAGTATTATAAATTAAATGAACGTCAAAAAGATGTTATTTAAAAGTAGGTCCCTTGTTACAGTTTCTTTTATTGATTTTATTATTATGAGCTCTTGATTACGTAAAATTCAATGACAATATGAGTCAAACCAATGAGAACAGTTGTTATTTCGTTTTCTTAGTTAAGATCTGTGTACATCCTGCAATCATTACTGATTATAATCATGATTTAGATCATACTTGACTTCGATTTATTAAGTTTGTCTTAAAATATTCTCGAAAACACATCAATATATATTTAGTAGTTATGTTAAATACATTAATATTATATATATTAATATTAATAATAATTTTTTAAAATTTCTAGTACAGTTAGTGGGCCATAGTCTTAAGGGGTTAGTAGGGTAATCTGGCCCGCTTTTTGACATTTTTTTTTATTTTTATTGTATAATAGAACTTCTTTCACATATCAAGAGGTATGTATATCGTGGAGTGTATAAACAAATTTTTTCGGAATTTTTTAATAACATCTGTCGGAGAAATGGCTGGGTTTTCACTGGTGGACACGATTTCTCGTGTTTGGATCATCTGAAACACAAAATCCCAATTTATTCTTGAAAAGTACGTGAATGGTTATCGTCCCTACTAGAATCATGTAAAAATGTTCATAATTAAAAAAGTAATTAACTTTTTTTTAATTTTTTCCATGTTTTTTTACATAAATTTTGTGATACATTGTCAATAAGTTATAAAAAATTATGAATCTTGTAGGGACGATAGCTAGGCGTTTTGTGAACAATTTAAAAAAATTAAGCATAAAAAGGTGCGTTTTGAGGAAAACGCGTTTAAAGTTTGAGGTGTGCACTCCGAGCGCTCCGAACGTCGAGCGGTATTATTATTTTTGGGCCTTTTTCGAAATCTTCCAATGGTAAAGTGGGTTTCTACATCAATTCTAAGGGTATAAGAGAACAGAAAATGCAAAAAGAAAAAACATTTTTTTGGAAAAAGTTTACTCTACTGACCCCTTAAGAAAATTTTGCTCCAGGTATTATCTGGAGTAACTTTCATATTGGTATAGCTTCAACTTATAGGAAAGAAGCAATTCAGTAACAGAGTAGATGTCATCAAAGAATACTTGCCCTGAGCTTGGAAATTAGTATACCTGAAACATCAAAATGCAGTGTGCGAACGAAGTTGATGAAACATTAGTGCATTACTTTTGCGAGTATGCATTACTTAAGTTCATCGCGGAAAGTAGGGTTTAACAGTAATTGGATTGCTGTAAAATGCATATGTATTTGTAGGTATACATTTGCGTAAATACATATATTTATATGTTTGCTTATTTGGGCTTATCTTATCTATATGTAATTGTTGTCATGTGGCACTGAGGACTTAAAGGCTGTAATCTTTTAGGATATATGTATAGATGTATGTATGTGTATATCACACTTACATTAGTGAGGTATTGGGTTGCGAAAAAAAACTGAATAAATACCCGCACAATTTGCCTTTTGGAATAGGTACTGTACGAAAGTCACATAAAACTCGTATGCATCCCTCTCTACTGACAATTGGGATACCAATAGATAAAGTTAAATTATGTAAACACGGGCGACAAGTAAGTGAGTGAGTTAAAATAGGTGTAAATGTGTCGGTATATACAAACATATGTACTTCCAAATGGTGCATATACATAAGTATGTATTTATGCCAGATATCTGCAAACAGTCTATATTAAAATAAAAGTTTACGAAGGGTTCAGTTTCAGGTTAAGCTAATCGCTTTTGCCACTCTCGCTCTTCAGCTCGGCAGATACATTCATACATTATGTAGGTATATTTCAATAGTGCAATAATGGAACAGGAACAGATGTTGCAAATAATTATTTTATTTTTATGTCGAATACCAATGTACATCCATATCTGTATATATGTATGTATAAAATCATTTGCGTTTGCATCGCGTAACACTTAACCATTCCTGTTTATAAATAAATATGCACTACACATACTTATGTATGTATATACATACATTTTCCACACAGAGTGTAGTTTCAATTGCGATAACGAACACAATTTGTTTGATTTGCATTGATTTGATTGGATTCCATTTTCCACATGGTTCAAGTCTCGGTCCCTTCGCCAATTTTCGCACCCGCAAATTGTTTTCACACAAATAATCGGCTTTTTGTTGTTATACTTATGTTCGCCGCGATTCGATTGCCGACCGACTCGCAAATGAAATAAAATGTAAAACCTATCATTGTGTACAAAACAAATACATATGTACACATGCATATGCATATATACACTTCTTAACATACATATGTACATATATCTAATTAGGGTGTCTGTTATTTCCGAAATTAATTGTTTTTTCAAACGCCGCCTGAACTTTCATTTTTTGCCTTATAAATTAATAAACGTAAAAAAGCTCTTTACAACCTCGAAAAAAATTTATTCTAATATAAAAACAATTTATAAGACACTTACATATATGATGCTCAGTACATTTGATGCGCGTATAACTTTTTAAGATTTTATGGAAAAATATGAATATTTTTTGTAGAGCGGAACATTTTGTATTAGCGCATCACTTTTTCCCACTTGTAGATTTAGTTGCTTAAAGCAAAATATCAAAAATTTCACATACATATATAGCATAGGATCTAATCACGGTTTAAATTGAAAAAAATAGCGAGTTTCTGTGGGTAATGTTGTTTATGGCAAAAACTCAAACTACAGGGGCGTCTGTAAAAAAAAATTTATCTCCTAAATAACATATACCCTAATATTTCATATGTATCCACATATACATATGTACATACATATACACTCGTGGCCACGCAAACCTTACCACTAAACTTTCTTAAATATTTTTCGGATTTTATTGTTCGTTCGGGATTTTCTTCAATTTCGTTTTTTGTTTTATGTTTTTAGTAAGCATAAGTAAACTAAACTATATTATCTAATTATAATTATAGTTTTGATTTATTACGTTTTGTGAGTAAAACACAAATTAGCTTTTCCCTGCTTATACAAAAGGGGCCGATTTTATTGTTTTTAAAGTGATACACCGACTAAACTTCGTGTTTCAATAAAAAAAAAAAATAAAATAAAATAAAATAAAATAAAATATTAATTTCAATTATAGTGTAAAAGAATTTAAATAAAAAAAATTAGAATAAAAATAACATTTTTCATCGCATGTCAGTCTCTTACATTTCGAGCTCATTTTGTAAAGCTCACTATCTTTCAATTGATTTATTTATAGCTGAATGTGTTTTGTTTTTAATTTTTAATATTTTTGATTAATAACATGTCATTAACTTATTTCTAAATAAAAATTTTCTATTCCGCAAAAAGTACCGCTATAAAGTGAAGTAAAATATGTATCCACAATACTTGAAATTTTTGAGTAAGGTTTGCGTGACCACGAGTGTATATGTACCTATGTATGTATATTACATTTTATCAAAGTTGTTGCAATTTTGCATTACAAATATTCAAGTTAAAAGGAAAGTGAGAAAAATCTCTTATTGGGAGTCTATGAGGAAATTTTCCAGCATAGCAACCCGGGGGTTATTTATACGTACATACATATGTAAGTATGTACACCATATAACCTGAGATAATGCTTAAATAGTGATAAGCTTAAAAGGTGATAAAAACAAACTCAAGCAAAATTTCATTTCATATTAGCGCACAAATATGTATGTCCATTTAGGTAAAGCACACATATAGATTACCAATGCGATAAGAACAAGCTTCATGAATAAAAAAATAATAAATAGACTTTTTAGCAAGATACCATATTGGACCTTACTAAAAAACCGAACCGCCTCCTCAGGTGTCGAAAAATGTTGACCTCTCAGTGTATCTTTTACGAACGGGAATAAAAAGAAATCATTCGGTGCCAAGTTATCAAATCGATGTTTTGAGTGCAATTGTTTCAGTCGATGTGTGAGAGCTAGTTTTCGGCCGTTGGTTTACTTGATTTCTTGGTTGTATACCACTGAGAATTTACTGTTCTGCGTTGTTCCAGTGGTATGGTTGCGACGTGTCCAGTTTTTTTCAAAAAACATGCAGTCAATTGCATGGAAGTGCTTAGTGCGCGAACAACTTTTGTTGGATTATGCTCATCTTGAAAAATCTATACAGTCGACTGCTATTTACTTTCGGGCTCATACGCGAATATTCACGATTTGTCAACTGCCACGGTGTCATAGACGTGATTCGAAGTACCGCTATCGTATTTTGTTAACATTTCTATCGACCAATTGACATGACGTGAACAAATTTTTTTTACAGTGAAATAATATATAATATTGAATGCATGCTAGTCCCTTTAATGTCGATAGTTCTCTCAATCTCACGATAGGTCACATGACGATCTTACAATATCAGTTTGCGTACAACTGATTTTGTACAACTTTTCCGAAATTCGTCTTGGAGTGATCTACGACCTCCATTGAATTCACCATACCATCGATAAACACTGGTCTTTGATGGAGCTTCATCGTCAAAAATTGAATTTAGTTCATCTGTACCCTCTTGATGAGTTAATCCACGCCTAACGTCGTCATTTATTCCATTGGTTTGATCGAGAATAGTATATTAGTTACTGTAAATAACACAAATAGCACTCGTATGTCAAAACGTTCTGGGTATTCATACCATCGAAAATGTCAAACTTTACGATAAAATTGTGAGTTTTCTCATTGCAATACCAGTGTTGCCTAATCTCGAAATATAAAAGGCAACCTATGTTTGTATAATAATTAGTTCAGTGTTTGCTTTCGCTTATTAACAATGATGTGGGGAGTTAAAGAAACTCGTTCTGTGGTGATTGTTTCACACAAATGTGGAAAAAAGCGCAAGTGAATTTATGAGCTTTTCAAGAAACTTGATATTTTGAGAATGAAATCCTCCTAGAAAACAGAACTGTTACACCCCTTCAGGCCTGTGCAAACGGGAAATGGTTGAAACTGAGACAAAAGTGTAGTACAAGCAGAATGTTTAAGAAGACGGGATAAAACAGTTAAGCAGTGCTCTCTTAGATGGACATGGAACATTCGATCTTCCAACAGGATTCTGTTTCAGCACACACGGCAAAAACCACTCAGCTGCGGTCTAAAAGCAATAAACTTAGTCATACCTACAGATGATTTGCCGTCTGGAAGTCCAGATTTGAATCCATTGCACTCAGTTTATGGCCAGAGTAAGAGAACATGACCTGTCGAATACCCCATATAATAACTTTAACCATAACTTTAGAGAGACTTTAAAAATATTTGGTTCGAGCAGCGTCGTCAATAGCGCGTGCTGCTATTTATTAATGACCGAATCGTTTGAGGGCTGTCAAAGAAAAAGGTGTCCACTTCGCATAAAATTTTGTTCGGAGCTCACTTAATGCACGCATTATTAAATTCAATTTACTTAAGAAACTATTATAGTTTAATTTTTATAACGATCTGAATTTGTAAAAGAGCTTATGGCTGAATAAAGTAACGGGTGATTCAAGTAGATGCACTTGTTTCAATAGCCTTTTTTGACAGATAACGCGTGAGTTGTGTCAAGCTGCCAGTCATTTTCGTTCAGTCAGAATGTGTTTCAACTTATGGTCAACATAATCGGATTACTGAGCGTACTATTCAAAACGCTATCACCCATCCTGAAACCTAGAATTCATTATTAGATAATATATAATCGTATAGACCAGTGGTTCCCAAACTTTTTTTGTCTACCGCCCACTTTGAGAATAAATATTTTTTTAGCGCACCCATTTTTTCACCTATTTAAAAACCACTATAACTTCAAATTAATTATTGTGACCTATATATGTATATTAACAGAGAATTCTAAACGAAACTTTTACTATAACCAGCAACTTGAAACCTAAGCGCAGTAGGTAACATACAACGCCGATTAGGTCTCAAGTTAACTCTTACGGGCTCCACCTGCCAATAAGAATGATTATTGAAACACAACTTTATAGTATTAGAACAGAGAATATTTTATTAAAAATAAAACTAAAATAATCGATCCATATATAAAAACTAATGTGAACGATGAATCTGATGCTGTTTAAAAATTTTGTTAATATCAGGTTCCAATTTACTCAAGAACAGTCGCAAGTCGCCACGTTCGGTAACAAGCAAACGATATGACGATGGGAATGCTATCAAGAATCGTTGAACGATTGACCACAATCCAGGGTACAATTGCGAGATCGGTTTTTGTAGACAAAATTTTTGGTAACCATTTTTGAACTTGATTTTTATTTCCTCGTTTGTTGTCAATTCTATAAGTTCTTCTTCCAGCTGAGGTGACATTGCTGTGTTGACATTTGAAAACGGATCCAACACCCAGTCTGGTATTTCCAAGTTCAAAATGTCCTGGTATCGTTCGGTGAAGTCAATGTGGAGGTTTTCCAAATGTTGGCAGTAGGCAAACAATTCGTCGTTACTGCATGATCCTGATAAATTCGGAAAATTGTGAAACTCACGTTTGCCCAGATTCTTTTTGTGTAGAAGCAGTTTGGCTGCGAAAGCAGCAACGACGTTTTTTGTTTTAAGTAAATTTAGTTTATCGCCTTGCAGTTGGAGATTTATGTCGTTGAACAATTTAAACAGGTCTGTCATGTAAGCTATATCATTCTTTGATGTTATGAGCTTGTCTTGAAATTCTGTATCTTTAGTTTCCAAGAACTCTATAACAGAGTCAAACAGGTTGTAGAATCGAGTCAGATAGCCAACGAACTTCAGTATGAAACAACAAACGATTGAAATCCTCGTCATTAGTAACACAAAGCTGATTAAATAATCTATCATTCAAAGAGCTGTTGCGGATTTTATTGACTGCTTTGATGACATATTGCAGTGATTGAAATAGTTTTTCACTTAAGTTTCTAGCAACTAAATGTTGTCTATGAATAACGCAATGTACACCAAGGACATTTGGAATTTTATTTTTTAAGTACGCTATGAAGCCTTTATGGCACCCTGTCATAGCCGGAGCGCCATCCATAGCGACTGAAATAATATTTTTCAAAGGAATTTCTTTCTCATTGCAAAACTTTTCCAATATATTGAATATGGTTTCGCCTTTTGTATCTGTCTCTAAATTTCTATCAAATAATAGTTCTTCACATATTTTCTCATCTTTAATAAAACTCACGTAAGACAACAACAATGCTTCATCAGTTGGTAAAGTGGACTCATCCAGCTGAATTGAAAATTGACTTGACCTCAGGTGATCGTACAATGATTCTTCAATGTTTTCAGCCATTTCATCAATTCGTCTTTGCACAGAATTATTACTCAAAGGAATTTTTCGGATAATATCTGCGGCCGGTTTATGAAGCACGGTAGTTATTACTTCATTTATTGCTGGCAATATTAACTCTTCTCCGATCTTATGTGCCTTTTTGAGCAATCAACAAAGAGATATTGTACGAAGCTCGAAGTCCGTCGTCATTTTGATTAGCAGCCGCCGAAAATAGTTTTGCTACACTTGGCTGAGTATTATGCTTCTTCTCTAGGTCTTGAAAATATGCTACATTCTTGCCTCTATTATCTGGATGCATTTTATTCAAATGATCTTGCAGTCTTGAAGGCTTCATTGCTTCATTCGAAAAAGTTTTTAGACATAGAAGACACAAAGGCGAGAATGGGTTTGTGGGATTTTCAATGAATCCGAACTTAATGTATTCCGCACAGTACGTATATTGCCGTCTTTTCTTTTTTACTTCCGACATTGTTTTGCTTTGAGAAATACGTTTAACTTCGCGAGTAGTGTACAGGAGGCGTAAGTAATGCTCATCTATTGCGCACAAAACCACAAATGAATATAAAATAAATATTACATTGTTTATATAAGAATGCTTAAGCACAATTATTATATAGTAGTCCAAAAATATGAATTCTTATTTTTCCTAGAAATACATTTGTAAAAAAAAGGACCTTTCTCCTTTTCGTATTATCTTATTTTTCCCAGAAATACATCTGTAAAAAAGGATCTTTATCCTTTTTTTATTTTCCCCAGAAATACATTTGTAAGAAAGGATAAAGATCCTTTTTTTACTTTCCGCATAAAAGATTTAAGGAGTTCAGAAGCTCAAAATGTTCGTCCTACCCGACGTCATTTCGCAAGTGATAAAATAAATTATTCAAGAGCTCAAAGCATTCGCTACATCAGCTCGAACCTACCTACCCTTCACCTTTGCGCAAATGATTATATTACGATAGCAAATGCCCACATACAGATTTGGCAATTGCAATAGCAATACGTTTGACAGTTAGTATTCTATAAATTCTACCCTGTCGAGATGCCCCGTTATGAAACGGAGCGACCGATTGACATGATTTTCATTTTTTCTATATTCAATAAAATGAACTATGCGGAGAGAAATATATAACCAAGTTTGAGCAATCTTTTAATTCATATTAGCTGATGTTCACAAGTTGTTGTTGAGAGTCGAGAGCTCATGTAGTCGTTGTCTAAAAGGCCTCCTAGCTAAATAAAATTACAAATAACCCCCCCGGCCTCTACACAACGCCCCCATTTTCTTTCTGGGTCTCTTACCGCCCCCGTATCAACCTGCAGCGCCCACAAGGGGCGTTATCGCCCACTTTGGGAAACACTGGTATAGACCATGGAACAGCTTTATGCAAGAAATGAAGTCGCTAGACCTTCACAAGCGACATATCTTCGCTCCATGGGCTCTTGAAAAGCTCCATGAAGATTCCATGTTATCAGCGATGAGGCCCATTTCTGGTTCAATGGGTATGTAAACAAGCAAAATTTCCGCATTTGAGACGAAGTGTAACCTGAAAAGATTCAAGAGCTGCATTTCATCCTTAAAAAAACAACGTTTTGGTGTGGTTTGAGGGCCGGTGGAATCATCGGTCTATATTTTTTCAAAAATGATACCGGTGAGAACGTAACCGTTAATGGTGACAGTTATCTTGCCATGATACCCGAATATTTGATGCTTGAAATTGAAGTTCGTAATTCTCGGCGAAATTTGGTTTCATCAATCAATGGATTTATTGAGAGCACACTTTGGTGAGCAGATGATTTCACACTTTGGGCCGGTCGATTGGCCACTAAGATTGCGTGATATCACACCGTTAGACTTGGATATGTGTAGATATGTAAAGTCTAAGGTATATACGGGTAATCCCGCTCCGATTCAGGCCTTGGGGCAAACATGACTCGTGTCATTTACCAGTTACCAGTCGAAATGCTCGAACTAGTCATCGAAAATTGGACTCAACGGATAGACCATCTGAGACTTTTGAAAGAGATAATCTTCAAAAAATAAATGATTGAAATGATAATAAACTTAAATATTTGGGTTAGTTAATGGACTAAGTTTAGAAGTTAGTTTACTTATGTATGCATTAGTCAACAAAGGTCAAAGGCAATTATTTATTCAACGTCCTTGTGGCTGTAAACAAGTGAATAATCGTTGCTCTGTAGCGTTGTTTAATAGAAACCTCTTATGATAATTAAATGAAGATTCTTTTATTTAACAAGTTTTGAATTTTATTGAAATCAAATCAAATCTTAAACACAACAACAACTCATTATAGCCACTTTTGACATAATATTTCAATACAGACGCACGCATTGTTATCGCAATAACTGTACACAATTAGTGCATACGCATATAACAGTGGTAATGTGAGAATCTTCCATGTAATATAGACGGAAGAAGAACGTGACATTTTCAATAATTCCTTTTCCCACTCATGCAGAGGTTGTATTGGTGGCATTAGGCATCACTTCTACCGATGCAACCGATGCCATAACTCTCGAGCGCTTTTCATGTTATACTTCCTGTGGTCTCTATATAAACGCCTCGCCTAAGAACGCAAATGCCATTCCATTACGATGTAACCACTCGAATTGCAGCCACGTGCCCGACTGCATTTGAACTGCAGTTGCATTCCAAAGCAATGAACGCACGAAAAGTGTGGCAGTTTTGCATTCCAGTGGGAATCGTGCCTGTTACTCCAAAGTGGTGGATTACGGATGCGAGTATGCACTTGGGATTTACCCTGCGGATAAATTATTTGAATGACATCACAAACATTCGTCAAATTATGCTGCACACCCATACTTACATTTAGCAATGCAAGCTAATTTGAAGTCCTTTTTTGTTGCTATTCAAATTGTCATCAATGACAGGTGCACTTATTGCGAGGGAGTTCTCACAAATGTTATGGAATATATATGTATATGTTTGCACAACTGAAATGTTAGACATCGTTGATAAAAAGAGTTAGTTAATAACTAGTTCTCGGTATCACATAAAAGTCACCAAGTGAATGCTCACTCGAATCCGAGGTTATTTCTATTCCTGTTAGCCGCCCTTAGTATCAATATGTATTTGCATACCCTGAATATATAAAGTTTGTAACACTTTGAAGGTAACAACAATTGTTGCGATTTACGTGAGTACCTGCCGACGACGGCCTTACCTCACGGTGCTTTCTTTGAAGCACATAGATCAATACAATGCGTTGATCAGCGCCCCAAAGTATAAATGCATTTTGCACGTATATTTTGGTTCCAATTGGTTCGGGTGGATAGGGACACCTTAGCCACCTTGGTGAGATACTAGGCCGATCTAAAACCTCTGCCTCTGGTTTGATCCGGCACCCGGCCGCAATGCGACTCCACATTGGATTTTTCAACCCTGCCTGCCTTTAGGTTTCAATCACAGTCACCACGAAAGCAGATTGGAGTAAACTCCAAGGGCTAACTGCTCCCCGTGGTACCAGGTTAAAGTCTCTGACAAGACCTTGTAGCTTTTGCTACCACCAGTCCCCAAAACTCTATGATTGGTGACATTTGTCGCTTGAACAACAAATGTCTTTATACTATTATAACACTATTTCTGACATAGAATATGCTGACATTTCAAGGCATGCAAAGAAAGAAAGACATAGTGCATATGGATTTTAGTCGCCTCTTACGACAGGCATGCCACGGGTAAATTCTAACCCCTACCCGCAGGGGGAACTTTGAAGGTAACTTCGAAGACACTATTAAGGACATGTATAAAATACGTGGAAAACCTTACCTTCATGAAATTCGGCATAGATTATTGTTTAATGCTACGCCACAATCTTCGAACATAACATATTATTCAGTTCGGAGCACTACGGCATATAACTGCCATACAAACTGTCCGATCAAGATAAATATCACTATTACACATTTGTGGTATAAGAAATGCACCTATTTGTCGGAGCCGCCGGTATCGATCCACTATAGCATATAGCTCCTATATAATTTCCCGATCAAAAATCAAGTGTTTTTAAGTAATATTTTGTTTTTGTGAAGGGTATTATATGATAAGTTATCATTTTCATACATTACTTTTTTAATTTTTTTGGTGCATCAACATTACAACTAATGTAAAAGAACGCTAACCTGACTTGACCTTTTGCTAAATTTGGGGTGAGTTTACTCTGAAAGTATAGTGAATCACGATAAATCAAAAGCCAAAAGCTATGAACAAAGAAGGCGCTTGGAACAAGATTTCCTCTGATCAATGACGCAAATTTGAAAAAAGAAATTTTTGTATGTCTGCAGATTCGCAAGCTTATGACAAATAAAACTTTTAACTCAAGGTTGAAGGAAGCAGAAAAAATTCCATGGGCGCTTTTGTAATATGATGCCATAATATTCTCCGGAATTGAAAATCTGAAAACAACTGATGTGCTGTACTTATTTGCTTGTTGAATTCTTTTCCTTTAAGGATAAAGAAAATTACGTTTAAATATGTATCAGAGTTCCAAAGCTTGTAAGCTCTTTGTTATTATTTCCAAAAGGATTAATAAAATACTTTTTTAAAACAATCAAACTAAGAATATAAGATATTCCTAATGCACTAACTACTTCTTAAAATGACCATCGGATTAGCTGGCTTATTAATTTATAAAAATTAGGTTTGCTCATTCTGTGAGATTCGACACTAGTTTAGAACAAATTTGTTGAGAAAAAAGAAACAAATAAAGGTTTGGTATTCTGACTATATATGTACATACTTGTTCGTGTATTATTACAGACTGACTAATATCACGGAGAGGTATTGGGTCCCTCTATAAGGTTATTTAATTTGCTGTGTTTAGAGTGAAACTCAAATTATGAGCGAATTCTCCAAAATTATATAAGGAGGATTTTCTTGCTCTTGCTAAATCCTTACACAGTTGCAAAATTTTCCGGTTTGTAAAACCAGCGTCTCAGAAAGTAACTTCAATTGTCATAACTCGGAGTTGGATCGCCCAAAAAACAAAAAAAAGGAGCACTCGTTAGATAATAGTTTTTCCTGGGTAAAGACGAGAGGGGTTTTCGAAATTACAATTTGTAAATTACAAACTTTTTATAGCACTTTGACCAATTAGTTGTTGTAAAATAAAATTATTAACAATTTTAAAAATAACTCCCCGGCGTTACCTGCTAAATTCTGTACAGAAATAGTATTAAAAATTTTAAAGTTTTGAAGTTATCCCATTAAACTACATAAGCCATTAGATTGGCCAATAAAAAAATCAACTTTTGAAGTATTATGAAGCCCATATAATTAAAGTGTCAGATTTTTTACTTTACCGCTGACTAGAAGTGTGGCTTAAATCCAATTTTCAGATTTATAATTTTCACTATTAATGACTGCTAGTAAAATCGGATAAAAGTGGAGGATGGAGTCATGTGTAGAAGTTCACGCAAGTGAGGAAAGTTCTCTGATCGCCATTCACTTGGGAGTGGCCAGAAGCGATTCTTTTACACATGCCTCAACAGCTCACTACTTCCGGTCTTTGACCAAGTATCCTCTGGGTAGCCTAAGAACATCCGTTCGAAGGCGAGCTAAAGTGAGAAGGCGAAACATCCCCTACATAGGGTTGTGCGCTGGGTTTGGGACCCGCCACGTAAAAAGCTCACCCCAATGAAAAACCAACAGCAGCCTCGGATGAGAGACCCCCCTTTTGATGACGACCATGGCAAACGAAATAAGGGCTACGAATTAAGAGCATGCACCTGGAATGTGCGGTCCCGTAATTGGGAAGGTGCCACTGCCCAGCTGGTTGATGTCCTCGTAAAAACAAAGGCTGACATCACCGCCGTCCAAGAAATGCGATGGACGGGACAAGGACAGAGACGAGTAGGTCCTTGTGACATTTATTACAGTGGCCTTATAAAGGAGCGCAAGTTTGGTGTTGGATTCGTGGTAGGAGGAGACTCCGTCACCGAGTACTATCATTCACTGCGGTAAATGAACGTCTAGCCACAATCCGCATCAAAGCGAGGTTCTTCAACATATCGCTGATCTGCGCCCACGCCCCGACGGAAGAGAAGGACGATGTGACCAAAGATGCCTTCTATGAGTGCTTGGAGCGCGCTTATGAAGGCTGCCCCCGCCACGATGTCAAAATCGTGCTTGGCGACTTTAACGCCAGGGTGGGCAAAGAAGGTATATTTGGCACTACGGTCGGTAAATTCAGCCTCCACGACGAAACATCCCCAAATGGGTTGAAGCTGATTGACTTCGCTGGGGCCCAAAATATGGTTATCTGTAGTACTAGATTCCAGCATAAGAAGATTCATCAAGCTACCTGGTTGTCTCCGGATCGAAAAACTACCAACCAGTGTTTTAGATGTTCGTGCGCTCCGAGGTCCTAACATCGACTCGGACCACTATCTTGTTGCAGCTAAGATTCGCACCCGCCTCAGTGCAGCAAAAAACGCACGCCAACAAACACAAGGAACGTTCGACGTCGAGAAGCTGCAATCACAACAGACAGCCGAACGATTTTCTACTCGGCTTGCACTCCTGCTCTCTGAGAGCACTCGTCAACAACTCGGTATAAGGGAACTATGGGACGGCATTTCAAACTCCTTACGTACAGCTGCAACCGAAACCATTGGTTTTCGGAAAGTGCAAAAGAACAGCTGGTACGACGAGGAGTGCCGTGTCGCAGCGGAGAGAAAACAGGCTGCCTACCTCGCAACGTTACGATCGACCACTACACGTGCGGGATGGGATAGATACCGAGAGTTGAAGAGGGAAGCGAGACGCATTTGTAGACAGAAGAAGAAAGAGGCCGAAATGCGTGAGTACGAAGAGCTTGATAAGCTGGCCGACAGGGGTAATGCTCGAAAATTCTACGAAAAAATGCGGCGGCTTACAGAGGGTTTCAAGACCGGAGCATACTCTTGTAGAACCCCCAAAGGTGATCTAGTCACCGATGCCCAGAGCATACTTCAATTATGGAGGGAACACTTCTCCAGCCTGCTGAATGGCAGTGAACGCACAACGCCAGGAGAAGGCGAACCCGATTCCCCAATCGATGACGATGGAGCAGACGTTCCATTACCCGACCATGAAGAAGTTCGAATAGCAATTGCCCGCCTGAAGAACAACAAGGCGGCAGGGGCCGTCGGATTGCCGGCCGAGCTATTCAAACACGGCGGCGAAGAACTGATAAGGAGCATGCATCAGCTTCTTTGTAAAATATGGTCGGACGAAAGCATGCCCAATGATTGGAATTTAAGTGTGCTATGCCCAATCCACAAACAGGGAGACCCCCCAATCTGCGCCAACTACCGTGGGATAAGCGTCCTCAACATCGCATATAAGGTTCTATCGAGCGTATTGTGTGAAAGATTAAAGCCCACCGTCAACAAACTGATTGGATCAGTGTGGCTTTAGACCTGGCAAATGAACAACCGACCAGATATTCACCATGCGCCAAATCTTCGAAAAGACCCGTGAAAGAAGAATCGACACACACCACCTCTTCGTCGATTTCAAAGCTGCTTTCGACAGCACGAAAATGAGCTGCCTTTATACCGCGATGTCTGAATTTGGTATCCCCGCAAAACTGATACGGCTGTGTAAGCTGACGTTGAGCAACACCAAAAGCTCCGTCAGAATCGGGAAGGACTTCTCCAAGCCGTTCGATACCAAACGAGGTTTCAGACAAGGCGATTCCCTATCGTGTGACTTTTTCAACCTGCTTCTGGAGAAAATAGTTCGAGCTGCAGAACTTAATAGAGAAGGTACCATCGTTTATAAGAGTGTACAGCTGCTGGCGTATGCCGATGATATTGATATCATCGGCCTTAACACCCGCGCCGTTACTTCCGCTTTCTCCAGACTGGACAAGGAAGCAAAACAAATGGGTCTGGCAGTGAACGAGGGCAAAACGAAATATCTCCTGTCATCAAACAAACAGTCGTCGCACTCGCGACTTGGAACTCACGTCACTGTTGACAGTCATAACTTTGAAGTCGTAGATAATTTCGTCTATCTTGGAACCAGCGTAAACACCAACAACAACGTCAGCTTAGAAATCCAACGCAGGATAACTCTTGCCAACAGGTGCTACTTCGGACTGAGTAGGCAATTGAGAAGCAAAGTCCTCTCTCGACAAACAAAAACCAAACTCTGTAAGTCACTCATAATTCCCGTCCTGCTATATGGTGCAGAGGCTTGGTCGATGTCAACAACTGATGAGTCGACGTTGCGAGTTTTCGAGAGAAAAGTTCTGCGAAAGATTTATGGTCCTTTGCGCGTTGGCCACGGCGAATATCGCATTCGATGGAACGATGAGCTGTACTAGGTATATGACGACATTGACATAGTTCAGCGAATTAAAAGACAGCGGCTACGCTGGCTAGATCATGTTGTCCGAATGGACGAAAACACTCCAGCTCTGAAAGTATTCGACGCTGTACTCGCCGGGGGAAGCAGAGGAAGAGGAAGACCTCCACTCCGTTGGAAGGACCAGGTGGAGAAGGACCTGGCTACGCGTGGAATACCCAATTGGCGCCACGTAGCGAAAAGAAGAAACGACTGGCGCGCTGTTGTTAACTCGGCTATAATCGAGTAAGCGGTGTCTACGCCAATTAAGAAGAAGAAGAAGAAGTAAAATCGGACCACTTTGACTATTTATAGTGACAACCTATGTGAGAACACACCTCGTTGTCCGGAAAATTTCACAAATTTGTAAATCTCATTTGTGGAGATTGTCTAGAAATAGCTATTAAACCCTCTAAGATTTACATAAAAAATAATAACATAAGGAGACATATTTAGAAATGTTTCCACGCCCATTAATTCTACATACTGAATACTGCATGATTTGATAATCAATGAACACAGTTCGCTGAAACAGAAATATTCCAATTGCGATCAAAAGCTGTTCTTAGATCGAAGAAGATGAACTAAGAATACCAATTGCGAAATACGACTTAGTGTTATAGTTTTGTTCACCTAGCGATGGAACGTATCACCTAAAACTAAGCGGGATAGGTATAGGGTTATATATATGTACATATATAAACGATCAGAATGACGAGAAAAGTTTAAATCCGGTTGACTGTCTGTCTGCCCGTCCGTGCAAGCTGTAACATGAGTAAAAATTGAGATATCTAGGGCGTAATCGGAACACTGCCACGCCCACAAATCGTTATTAACAAAAAGTATATAATGTGCCATAACTAAGCACTCAATTAAGAAATAAAGCTGTTAAAAAAGCAGTAGTACCGCACACTTTCGACAAAATTTAGTACGTCGCATTCTCCTTGCATTCTAATGTCAGTTTATGAAAATGGACGAAATCGGGCAACAACCATGCCTATATAGTATAACACAATTTTAAATTCTACTTGATTCGTACAGTTTCCAGTACATAAATCAAGAAGCAATTAATATAACGGGATACAACTTTGCACGAATAATGTCTTTGGTGTGTGCCACCTTATGACCAAAAATTGTTTAAATCCAATAAAAGCAGTTGAAGCTCCTACTTACCGAATATATAGACCCCGGCATATATAGTTGTCTATTGATCGAAAATGTCGGTCAATGTGTGATATATATAACTGAAATTAGGGATAACTCTTCTCTTATAATAGTATGTATGTATGTCAAAAATAGGTTGAATCGGACCAATAGCCCCCCATATACTTAATATAAAGATTTTCGAACTTCCGGGTGACTTTGTACTGCATATATCGGCCAATATGTGAATTATCTCAATGAAATAAGAGAGCGTGTTTTATTCATAACGTAAGTATATATTTGTGCCTAAATAGAAAATTTGAGCGAAAACTTGGCCTAGCCCCTATACTAATATTAGAATTTTCGAGCATTTGGCTGACTTTACTCTATGTATATGATTGGTTTTACACCTTAAAGTATTTCCCTGGCTTTGATTCGTGCAAGTTGCATGAGTATAAAATGTTTGATGCACCCGAAATTAGCCCTCCTTTACTTGTTCGTTGTTGCTTTTTACAACTCAAAAGCTAACGAATATTTTATTCGAAAATGGGATTAAAAATGCGAAAATCGAGTTACCAAATGCAAAAAACCATATTCGAAGAATAGATCACATTGATTAATATATACTATGTGCATAGTCCTAATAATTTTGAAGTATCTAATATATTACTTACTATGTTAGCGTTGATAGTTATAACCGAGAAATTGTTATTTAGTTCTTTCTTTCCCTGCAAAAACGTTTGATCAGTTTTCTCCTTAACTGGTTTATCAGCAATGAGATTAACTACCGTTTTATATACGATCCACGGCGTCTTATCAATCTATTTACATTTGTATATGGATTAATATAATTTGGTTGGTTCAGAATGTCTACGAAAACATGTTTCCATTTTTTAGTTTTAATAATTTGCCCGCTTAATAATCATAAGCGTATAAAATATTATTCGGTCATAACAGTTTCGGGATTTTACGAGAGTGCCCATATACATACTTGTACGTACATACATATATATATACTTATGTATGTGTATAAAACATAGGTTAAGTGTTAGGTGGTAGGTGTTAAGTTGTTTAATGTCAATTCTCCATGCGGTCTTGTTCCTCTATTTTTCATACCCATATAATATGGGAAAAGCACAGCGTTTATGAGTATACATATGTATGAAGCAGCCATGTTCGTTGCAGTAGTAGTAGTAGTGTTTTTATCCCCGTAGAGGCATTCATTGTCGCCCGAGTGGCGGCATTTGATTTCTGTGCAAATTAAGCCCCTCGGGTGCTTGCGTCTCCACAGTACGATGATGCTGTTGCTCGTGGTTGAGTCGAAGCAGAAACTTGACAGTCACAAAGGGATGTCATTACTATGTGTTTAATTGATAATTTAACACTCGCCAGTAACTTTGTTAAAAGTGTTCAACGGCGTTGTATTACTAATTTGAATATCTAATAATGCGTATTTATTGAAAAGGCAAGAACAGTATAAGTATGTACATATGTATATAAAAATAAATATAGTTATGCGAGTGTAATATGTATATGTATATAGGTACTAGCAGTTACGAAAAATAAATTGATTCAGGAGACATTTTCGAGGTCTTATAAAACGTCTAAAACTAAACGAGATGGATATAGAATTGTATATAATAAGTCTTAAGGAAACTTGGAACGCGTGTTCCTTGGTATTCTAAGCAGGTTGGTATTGCAGAAGGAATTACCACGCCCTCATAGAACAATTTCTAGTCTAAAGGCCTGAATTTCAAGCTTTTTTGGCAATTGATAAAAAACCATTTGATATTTTTACTATCGATTTTTTTAGCATTTGTTTATTTATATTTGAATAGTACACCAAATTAATAACAAAAAAAATACATTGAGTTATGTGTCATTGACGTAGAGGGAAAACACGTCGTGTCCTCGTCGCCATGATTTCTACCCCTTAAATGAAAAATTAACAAGAAAAAACTTTAACTTGGGCTGCACCGAAGCTAATATACCCTTCACAGGTGCATTTCTTTTAATAACTATGTCTGTAAGTAAATCTAAAGACTTAACCGGCCAGTGGTTTTCATCCAAAGGAAAACATTTTAATAGTTATTTTTAGCTAGGTTGTTTGCTAGAAACATTAAGGTTATTTAATAAAGAAAAATGATCTTTTAGACGTTTACAGTTATTTCAAATTTTAAGAAGATTTATTATTAACATAAACTTAATGGAAAAAAAGTTATAATATTTATATATTATTACATATATGTATATCATACATATATTTACAGTATGGTTTATAAAAACATAGAGCATATATAATATATATTTATATTTCTATAATACATATTTATGCGACATAAATTACCTTACATTAATTCGTGTCAAATTTTGTGTTGACATTTAGCCAAAGTTGCCCATATATGAACTTGATTTTGATGTTTGTATGGCAGTCCGACCTTAACAATTCTTTTGAAGATTAAAGCGATATCTTGAGCTGTGTGAAGTTGGCACCCCACTTTAACCGATTGCAAAATTTCTGTGCATACTCGAAGCAGCTTGGCGCACCGAGGATTGTAGTAATTAATTTTTCGTTTGTAGTTGAGCCGTTAATCCAGAATTTATTTTTTTTTACCATATGGACAAAATTAAACGACAGGTCACCGGATATTTGGTTTTCTAAGTCGAAATGGTTTGTAGTTTATCAAATTTCGGGAAGATACCACGTCAATTGCGAAAGTTTCCATACAAGCCCTTGATCCCGATGGATGAACAATTTCTACAGAGATTACATTGTTGCCTTAGAAAATAACCAGTGCCAACTTTTGTGAAGATACATTGTCAAATGTGAAAGTTTTCCATACAAGAACTTGATTACGATCGTTCAGTTTGTATGGCAGCTATATGTAATAGTGGCCCGATATCGGCATTTTCGAGAAATAAGCAGCTTCTTGAAAAGAAAATGACGTTTGCAAAATTTCAATATATATCGATACCTTTAAAACTGAGGGACAGTATACATATATACAGACAGACAGCTCAGCATACTGATCATTTAAATATAAATATACTTTATAGGGTCTCCAACGCTTTCTTCTGGGTGTTACAAACTTCGTGGCAAACTTAATATACCCTGTTCAGGGTATAAAAAGTCCGATAACTAAGCCATTAATTAAGTTAAAGAATACTGAATTAGATACATAACGAAAATTTTAACAGATAATTAGAGTTAGGGAGATTATCTGTAGTTTAGTACTTTAAAAATTAGGCATGATCTCACTCTAATGGATTTAATTTACGTATCTTATATATAACTAATGTTAAATAAACTTTAGCAAATTTTTGGTGCATAACAGTATCTTAGTATCCTAATGCTGGTTTTGATTTGAAACTCTCACTATACAATATCGAAATCAAGCACCATTGAACATATCGGAATGAAACTTGTTACAAATAGTGGCAACAAATTGAGGCACTTGTCAGCTAAACATGGCCAAAGTTGGACTATGACTTTTCAGAGCGCCTTACATCGGGGATGATGACGCAGTACCTTTACCTAAATTTTTACTGAAAATGTCAGTCTATTTGTAAAATATTCAGCAACTTTCTCTACTTCAGCGGACTTAAAGCTAAAATAAATATCCAAAAAGGTTAGATTAGTAAAAAGTAAATTATATAACAACCGCATTTATGCACATCCGCTAAAATACTTACTCGTAGCGTTAGAATTTGCGTTCATAATATGTGACGCCTCGTTATAGGGTCAGAGATTATTTAATTTTAAACAAAGACAAGGGACACTTGAAACCTAATTAAATCTAACGACTACTTTATTTAATTTTTATTTATTGCCGCCTCGGTGCTGGAATAAAATATTCTAGCATGTACAAATTGGCATGGAAAATATTTTTACATGACAAAATTGCGTGTGGTGAGCTGCCGACATTGGTTGAGGCCACTCTGGCTTATTCAGCTTACGATATCACCATAACCCGCATTAATTTGACAAACTTACATATTACTACGTTATAAAGACAATACTAATTTACATATTTAGTTACATACATATATATAATTTACGGTATTATTTTAAATAGTTACAGCAATTAGAGGAACGTATGGACCGACTTCATTAATCTTTAGCACCAAATTAATGTATCATAAACATACTATACATAACATGTTGGCTTAATGTCTTTAATACAATTCTCATTTTATAGAGTTTATTAGAGACACGCCAATATAGTAAATATTTGAACCGTAGTGATATTGATAAGATTTCGAATGACCGAAATCTTTTCTTCGTGCGCTTTAAGTTTTTCAACACTGAATGTAGAACTATTGGAATAGTATTGAGTTGTGAGCTTGCATATCGTTTTTACGTTAAATTTGCAGTTCAACAAATAAAAAACAATTTCCGAATTAATTGATTGCGACTGTCGTAACTACTTGTTTCAATTTACATATTTGCTTCTTTAATAGCACAAATTTTAAGTGGCAGCTGTGCGATGCAACACTCGGAACTCAGCTGGTTGCAATGGAATAATGACAATAATTTGAAACGCTTTTAAACCATTTAAGTGTGGTAGGATTCACATTTTAAATACAAACCTAAAAAAGCGAAATTCAAAGTTTAAAATCATTGCTTCGAACATTAAAGTATTCTTCAAAAATCGCAGCACGTTGCAATGTAATAAAATTCGTTAGTCCAAACTTTCAACAGTATTACAAAACAATTAGTTAGTATTGCACTATATGTGACCTGGTCTACGGAAAGGGGGCTTAGGTGTCAAAAAATCAATTTTCACTTTTTAGTTGATTCGGTTGGAAGATGAGATTTTTAACAGCTGTTTCCCAGAAAACTAGTTTTCGCACGTTAGCTCCCTTTTTCCTTTTCGTAGACCAGGTCACATATAGCGATAAAATGGCAACGACACAATTTTTGTCAATCAATTCAAAATTGGGTATTGGTTAGCAAGCAGGGTTACAAATAATACACTAAAAAAGAAATTGAATTAACATTTTTATACTTTTGCAACATGTTGCTACAGAGTATAATAGTTGTATTCACCTAATGGTAGTATGTATAATTGAAAACTAATCGAGATAGATATAAGGTTAAATATATACATATAAATGATTAGGATGACAAGTCGAGATGAAATCCGGGTGACTGTCTGTCTTGAGACATCTTGATGAAACTGTATGAAAAAGTGGGCGTGGCCCCACCCTCTAATAAGTTAAATGAACATATCTTCTAAACTAAGAAAGCTATAATAACGAATAAAGCTACAATAACCAAATAACCGTCCGGCACAAATATTATAAGAACTTCTACCGGCATTGTGAAAATGTATGAAATCGGAAGATAATCATTCTTCTCATATTCTTATGTCTCAGTGCGAAAATGGTCGAAATCGGACCAGAACCACGCCTATTTCTCATATAGCACTTTCAGCGCACAAATCGAGAAATAATTATTACATTTAACGGAATAATTGCTTTAAAGTAAGACACCTTATGGCCAAAAACTTCCTAAATCCAACTAAAATAGTTCAAGTACCGAGGTACCGAATATGGGGGCCCCAGTATCTATAGTTGGCTTTTGATCGAAAATATCTTTCAATGTATTCAGAAAGAATCCTTTCTTGACAATAGAAACCTTGTGTATCAAAAATAGGTTGA
The DNA here is from genome assembly GCF_016617805.1 of Bactrocera tryoni. NCBI lineage: Eukaryota > Metazoa > Arthropoda > Insecta > Diptera > Tephritidae > Bactrocera > Bactrocera tryoni. Next base: position 46,860,696 of record NC_052500.1, on the reverse strand, counting down.
AGTGGGTCAATACTTTCCTTAACCCCCATATATCTACGTAATATTAAGATTTTCGAACTTCCGAGTGACTTTCTACTTGGCCAATATTTGAGCTATCTCAGTGGAAATGAGTGTGTTTTAGTGGTAGCAGTGTATCTTTGAGCCTAAAATAGATAAAATTGAGCGAAAACTTTACCTAGCCCTTATATAACTAATATCAGGATTTTCGAACATCCGGCTAACTTAACTCCATATGATTGGTGATGGTATGTGAGGATCGCTATTTTCGTTTTTCTAAAATACTTCGGTCAGTGTATTGCTTGGATTCCGATCCTCTGATTGACGTTTTGCATTTTAAAGTATAGTATTTCCCTGACTTTGATTCCTGAAATTGTAAGAGTATAAAATGGCCCGTTGCTCTTAGATTTTCCTTACTTGTTTTTTTATCCGAATGAAAAAAATATTCCTAAATAACGGAATGAAAGAATATTTAATTCCGTGTTCAACTATTTTGATTAGCTTTTGAAAAAAAGTTTGTCTATGAAAAATATCAACATTCATTAGCTATTTTACTATTTATATATTATTTTGTTTTTGTAATATTTCTTTATTTATTGAATCTGCTTTTTATATTAAAAGCCTAACAAAAAGTAGGAAAATCTTAAATCTATTTAAAAACTAGACAAACTCAAGCAAGTAACTGAGCTGTTTTGGTGATATGTTGCTCTTTAGTACGCAGGCATACCTCTTCTTGTAAGCGTGTTTGATCGCGGGAATGTACCAAAGTAATGGTTGTCAAAAAAGTCTTGCGGTATTTTTATTGATTTTTTTTTATTGAAATTGAAATGAATTTTTGATGGCTCATACCCAGCTCTTCACCGATGCTACGGCTGCTACTATGCCGGTCTCTTTTGACCAATTCAGCGATTTTATCGCAATTTTCGACGACAGGCCTTCCGGAGCGTGGCGCATCTTCGACCACCTCTACACTAGAACGAAAACGTTGAAACCATCCTTGTGCAGTGGAAATGGAAACTGTATCGGGTCCATAAACTGCACAAATTTTATTGGCGGCTTGAGATGCATTTTTGCCTTTATTGTAGTAGTACTGTAAAATATGCATAATTTTCTCTTTATTTTGCTCCATGTTTGCGACGCTATAACTCACGAACGACTTAAAAGAAACGACAATCAACAAACACGTGTTAGCGCGTAAATGAGCTTTCCAAAAAGGTATAGCATGACCCGATGCAATGAATAAAACTAGAACTACGCGCTTTCAGCGCCAACTAGCGAAAATACCGCATGACTTTTTTGACAAGCAATATTAGCCAAAGCGTTTTGGGTGATCTCGGAGTTTAGATATATATTTAATTCTTTACCATGGCAATACCAAGATCTTTATGGATATTTTCATTACACATGTACCACGATGAACACGTGATTGTTCTAAGCAATTTTGATTTGATTATATCAATATTAGTTGCACAGGTCGTACCCCACAGTTGAATGCCATGCATCCAAATCGGTTTTATGACCGCATTATATGTATAAAAGTACTTTGTTGTCTAGGCTAAGTTTGGAGTTTTTATTTAACAACCAATTTAAATTTGCAGCTCTTATCTTCATGCAAGTTATTTTACTCGCTTTGTGTTTTCTCCACGTAAGTCTTCTATCTAGGTGAATACCAACATGCTTACACTTTTGTTCATTCACATTTATACGCCAGTTGGCTAGCCGTTCTTCGACAGAACTTAAGTGCTCCGCTAATATTTTTGATGCTATAATGTGGCATTTGTTACGGTTCACTATAGCTGTGTCGTCCGCCAGAGTTGAAGTCAATATATTATTAGCTGTTGGAAGATCTGCTGTATATATTATCTATAGAATTGGGCCTAAAACACTGCCCACCAGCCCTTATCTGTTGTTCATCAGATATGAAATCTTCCACTTTTACCATAAATTGACTATTTTTTAAATATGACTCCAATGTTTTATACAATTCTAAAGGTAGAATGTTTTTTAATCTTATATAAAAGGCCTTCAAGCCACACCTTATCAAATGCCTGAGCCACGTCTATATAGCTGAACAGTACTCTCTGTGCTCAAATGCTTTTCTTATCTCGTTAGTTATTCTATTTACTTGCTCTATCGTGCTATGTTTTTCACGAAATCCGAATTGATGCGTTGGTGTTGTATTATTTTCGTAGAAAAAAGGAGACATCTTTGATAGTAATACTTTTTAAATACTTTAGAAAGACAAGGTAGAAGACTGATTGGTCTGTATGAAGGCGGCTGTGTTAAGTCTTTCCCAGACTTGTCTATCAAAATAATATGCGACTTTTTCCATGAAATTGGATAATATCCGAGACTCAGAATTGCATTGAAAAGCAAAGAGAGTACCTCTACAGCAATATTTGGTAACTCAATTAGCATTTTTAGGGTAATATTAACATATCCTGGTGACTTTTTTGGGCTAAGTTCTTTTATGATTCTAATAATTTCAGAAGGTGAAGCCTTAAAAGACGCAAGTGACTCGTTAGCTGTGTTGGGTAAGCTGGACAGCTTAAAGTTGTTCTTTGGACAATTAGGTTGAAATACCTTTTCTAGGTGAGTTGCAAAATAATTAGCTTTTTCCTCGTCGCTTCGAGCCCAATTTCTACCCAAGTCTCTTATAGGCTTGTTAGAGTCAATTGGTGGCTTCATGGACTTTTGGGCTTTCCAAAGGTAATTTCGCTTGCTTGAATTTTGACACAACTTCTTTACATACATTTCAGTGTTGAATTCTTCCTATACTTCATATACTACGTATAGGAGATTTCAATTGCAGCTGAGTGAAAGGGGAGCGATATATCTGTCATTCTCGTCTTGCACACCTTTTTTCATTTACAAGCCTTTCTATTTCAGCATTAGTAATTTTTCTGAAACCAAGCGGCTTATAGCTTTTGTTTGGTGTTGCTAAGCCAGCTGCATTAGTTATTATATCATTGAATTCTCTTATGTTTTCGTCAATATCTCTTCCTGTATTTATTTTGTACTGAATATTAATATGGCTACTCACGTCTTTTTTATATTTTAGCCAATTCGTTTTATAAGAAGTTAGACCCACTTTTGGATTAACGAATATGGGTTGTTCACATAACTTTAGTAGTACAGGAGAGTGATCAGGGGTGATCAGAAAATAGGTCAGAACATGTATCAACTGTTATGTGCGATTTATCATTTACTTGTATATTAAATTGTTGTTATTTTTAAAATTAAATCATCTTTTAGTGTTTTGGTTTTCTTTTCATTCTCTCTTTTAATATGAAAAATATATTTTTTTCTTAATTCTTATCTATTTTAAATTAAAAGTATTTAAATTTTTAATCCAACATGTTTGATATTAAAAATTAAGTTTTCGATTTAAAATTTGTACAATTAAATTAACAAATAATATTTTAATTCTCAATTCGAAACCGTTGTAATAGGAATTAAATTTTCATCTTTGATCTCAGATGTTTGATCAAAATTATTTTGGGATTAAAAAACAACAAAATCGGGGTTAAAATTTATGTGCTTTATTTTGGTATTAAAACAAAATCCGATTTTAAGCTTTGAAATATATTTTTTAATCCAAAATATGTGAATTATAAACTTCGCAATAATAAGCAATGAAAATTATATGGTTAGTAAATTTTACTAACTGGAGTTACACTATTCATGAATCACGACACTTAAAGTGATCCTTAAATAATGAGTGATAATAAGTTCATAGAGAGAGAAATAAAAAAACTTTAAATGTAAAAATGTCAAGTTCCCAGTATATACTCATATACATATGGATGTATGTAGTTATGTACAACTAAAGTGCACATGCATACTACTTGTATATGCGTGTACGAGTAGTCTTAAACACAAGAATGTGTAATAAAAGAAAGTCTTTGATTATGTCGTACTTTGAAGGCTTCCATTTAATTTTGCTTGAATCCATAAAAACTCAAAACAATTAGAGAAGCAATAAATATTTACGCATTTATCCATGCATGAATGTACATACATATATGTATGTATATAAACATATGATATGTTTGTTTGTATCTATGTTTGCCGAGCATTTGTCAGCGTATAAATGAATCAAATCTCCAAGAAGCGCTCGAATGTGGTACAAATATTTTGTAAAAGTTTGTTTCAAAGATAAAAAGCGAAAAAATGAAAGTAAGTCTATGTTTCTACATACATACTTATGTGAATTCTGACAGAATTACATATTCGAATGAGGTAGCTTTAAAGATATAATCGATATACATAGTTCGAACTCAGAAATATTTCTTCGGACACTTCAGCAAATTATACGAAGTTATAACAGAACTTTGTGTAGATTAATGCAAGATGATTTCAACTTCTCTTGGGAAAAACGTGCATCCCGCCCATTGCGTTGACTAAAGTTGTCACGTAGGAATTAAAGCTATTCAGCACAAAAGCGTAAAGGGATTGAAGTTGCTGATTTGTCTCGACCGCTGATATCGGAATTTTACAGGATATGGCTGCCATACAAACTAATCGATCAAAATCAAGATAAAGATCTTTTTATTCTTGTATTCTATGTGGAAGTTAATGGTGTTTCTGTATTTGTTTTAATTTCTGATAAATTATGGATCTCCTTCATAGAAGATGGTATTTCGCCTTTTTTAATTGAAAATCGTTTGTCAGTACGTTGAAGAATAATTGTCTTCAATTTTTTTTTGATACAACTTTATCAGTTATTGTTAATATCTTAATATTATTGTACGATGGAGTCGTTTGGAAGCAGTTTTATTTAGCCTACATACTTTTGCAAATAACACTAGTTTACTGCCATTTTGCAACTGTGATGTTAGAGGTTTTTTCTGGCTACTTTGGGTTGTTAAGTCTAAAATGGTAGTAAACACATATAAGATTTTTTGTGCTGTAGTAAAGTGGTGTAGGAATCAAACCACCACAATTTTCTAAAATGTACGTGTTGGAAAATGTTCGAGGTCAAATTCGTAGTCTGGACACCTCAAATACGACACCGACCTAGTAGCACATTTTTTTTGGCAAATTTTTTCCTCAGCATTGTTGAGTAGTGTAATCAATCCACGGTATGCCGTAAATATGTTTAAATATGGGTAAATCCGTCTTATGTATGTATGTATGTATGTCTAAGTAACTTAACACATTAGTGGTAAAATAAGTTTATTCATAAGTGAGTATGTTTATTCAAAAGCTTGCGCGAATATACATACATATACCATATAACGCATATTTACAAAAATGTAAATATTTGTATGTATGTATGCGCTGAAGTGCATTGGTATATGTGTACATATGCATTTGTATTATAAGTAAATACATACATACATACATAAAATTGTGACGATATTTTGTGGCCCTTTCTCACTGTAAGAGTCATTTGAAAGGCACTGTTGGGGATGAAGGTGGAGATGACTGTGACGATGATGCCAGCTTGGAAAAATGTTTAACAGCTTGTTGGACGATACGAAACCTAGAGTGGAATGGACTTTGTTGGCTACAGAAAATTTATGTTGCATTTCCATTACTCTTTTGACCAGCTCGGGTATAACGATTCGGAGAAAATGTTTTCCTTGAGCTCATCAAAGCTCCAATGATTGCCGAAGTATTATTGACCACTACGAGGTGCCAATTGGATATTCCAAGCGCAGCCAGGCCTTTCTCCACCTGGCCCTTCCAACGGAGTGGAGGTCTTCCTCTTCCACTGCTTTCCGCGGCGGGTACTGCGTCGAATACTTTCAGAGCTCGAGTGCGACGACTGTTTGTTTGATGACAGGAGATATTTCGTCTTGCCCTCGTTCACTGCCAGACCCATTTACTTTGCTTCCTTGTCTAGTCTGGAGAAAGTAGAACTAACAGCGTGGGTGTTAAGGCCGATGCTATCAATATTATCGGCATACGACAGCAGCTGTACACTCTTACAAAAGATTGTACCTGTTTGATTAAGTACTGCAGCAAGAATTATTTTCTCCAGCAGCAGATTGAATAAGTCGCACGATAGGGAGTCGCCTTGTCTGAAACCCTCCCGATCCTAACGGCGCTTTTGGTGTTGCTCAACGTCAGTTTACACAGCCGTATTAGTTTTGCGGGGATACCAAATTCAGACATCGCGCCATAAAGGCAGCTCCTTTTCGTGCTGTCGAAAGCAGCTTTGAAATTAACGAAGAGATGGTGTGTGTCTATAGCATATACATAGCTGTCATAAAAACTCACTGACAAAAATGAAGTTCTTGTACAGAAACATTTTTTTTTGTATAGGGTATTCTAGCTGCGTTGCAACCGAAATTAAATTTTTTCTTGTTTTTTGATATTTAGGTGATTAATGAGTTGTATTTAATTGGGTTTTCCCAAATATATTTGATTAATTGGTAATTAAAAGTCAAAGCTATGTTTACATAACTATAAAAAAGATGGCACACTCTGTTTCTTTGGTTCACTGGTTCACTTGATTTGAGCTACGAAAAATAATTTAGATGTATAGAAGATACAAATAAATTAAACTTATTATAAAACCTAAAAAGTATATACATACATATATACATAAGTATATACATATGTTACTATGTTAAATAGCGACTTAATATTCACATAATTAAGTGCATTGTTCACTTTCACATTGACCACTTCTAAACAATACAATTTAAAAATTAATGAAAATTATTCAATTAGTTTCAATTTTAAAATTTCCTTCAGGGTGTATAACTTTTATACGTATTTAAAAAGATCTACTGAAGCATAGTTGTTATTGTTATAATGTTTGACGTTACTGTTCCCGATGCCAGCACCAATGCTTTCAATGTAGTAGATAGAGGGAAGAGGAGATGGCACACTTGTACATTCGGTGTAAATAAATAGAATTTGATTAAAGGGTAACTTACCACTTTGGCGCCATGAAATTTTACGTAGCTCACAAAGCTAACTAAGTGTTTGTTGCGCGCAAACTTTCAGTCACTCCTACTTCGGTACTTTACGCTCGAGCTGAAATATATTTTGATATCCTCCGCATTTCCAACCACTTGTTTATTTTAATAATCTTCTTCCTTGCTTTTTCTTCACTTCGATCAAAAATGTGTTTAAAAATGAATTTTTTTTAGAGTACTTTTCATTAAAAACCATTTTTAAAGCAGCTTGTCGTGAATATTGGTACACAGCTGTTTTGGAACGTCGGCTGCAGAGAAGATTTTGAAGGCACGTGCATTCTGAACGACTTTATAACGTTATAAATATAAATATACGTACGTATGTATGTACTTTTCTGCACATACCTATGTATGCAATTCAATATTCATATGATACTAAATATAAGTTTATGTATGTACATTAAAGGTTTCTTTATTTTCCAAGTTGATTTTTTTTTTGTTAACGCACATAATACATAAACTAACCGATAAAAAATACTATACATACTAAGTCCTATTATAAGTTCTGTTTGAAGGTCAGGTCATTATAAAATTAAGCTCCAAAATATTTTCGAATAAAGGTGGTTTTATTTAATTATTGTTACCTTTTTTAAGGTAATCAAACGATTGCTTTAGTTTGGTTATAAAATGTTTGAAAACCGACAGTAGGCTTTAATACGAAAAAGTTTTAACACTGATCTGGTCGATATACTTAACTACAACTGTGTTCGAAATAACAGCAGTGGCTTAACCAAGAATTCAAATGAAGCAAAAAATCGTGTAATTGATTTTTATTACGAGTTATTATTATTGTATTTAATTCGCTCATATTCAAGTTTAAAAGAAATATTATTTCTTAAAAGAATAAGATAAAGTTCTTCTTTAAATAAATAAAAAAGTTTGTAAATGAAAATTTCAGCTGTGGTTAATAATAGCAGTATTGAGGATATTGGCACTCACGTCACTGTTGACAGTCATAACTTTGAAGTTGTAGATAATTTCGTATATTTGGGAACCAGTATTAACACCACCAACAATGTCAGCCTGGAAATCCAATGCAGGATAACTCTTGTCAGCAGGTGCTACTTCGGACTGAGTAGGCAATTGAGAAGTAAAGTCCTCTCTTCACGAACAAAAAACAAACTCTATAAGTCACTCATTATTTTCGTCCTCCTATATGGTGCAGAGGCTTGGGCGATGACAACAACTGATGAGTTGACATTGCGAGTTTTCGAGAGAAAAGTTCTGCGAAAGATTTACGGTCCTTTGCGCGTTGGCCACGGCGAATATTGCATGATGGAACGATGAGCTGTATGAGATATATGACGACATTGACATAGTTCAGCGAATTAAAAGACAGCGGCTACGCTGGCTAGGTCATGTTGTCCACTCCAGCTCTGAAAGTATTCGACGCCGTACCCGTCGGGGGAAGCAGAGGAAGTGGAAGACCTCCATTCCGATCAGGTGGAGAAAGGCCTGGCTGCGCTTGGAATATCCAATTGGCGCCACGTAGCGAAAAGAAGAAACGACTGGCGCGCTGTTGTCAATTTGGCTATAATCGCGTAAGCGGTGTCTACACCAATTAAGAAGAAGAAGATCGGGGATTTTATATCAAAAATCAATTAATTCATTATAATAATTTAAAATAAAGTTTAAACAATTAGTATTTCGTCGAATGACCGTTGTTGGATAACACAGCTGGCCATCTCCTAGGCATGGAGTCCACCAAACGCTTACATTTCTCGAGAGGAATGGCCTTCCACGCCTTCTTCACAGCACTCCATAATTGTTTTGTATTTGACGAATTATCTTTCCCTATAGCTTCTTCGACCTCTGTCCAAAGATTCTCAATTGGATTAAGGTCCACTGCTAATATTCACAAACCAATGCTATTATTTCGAACACAGTTGTACATATGTGCTTCTCTTGACATAATTGTTTATTTTATAGAGGGATTTCAAAGGATGCGTTTGCGAACAGTTCAAACACGCGTGGACGACTACTTTTATTTCTGTCAGCTACTGTAGATGTTTGGGAAAAGCGATCAATAGTGCGGTAAACAAGAGTTCTCCAAAACCTAGTTTTTTGAGGAGCTCATAAATTTCAGTTGTGTTTTTTCCACATTTATGTGAAGCAATCTCCGGAGTACGATTTTGTTTAGCTCCCTACTCCATCGTTAATAAGCGAACACAAACATTGAACTGATCAAGATGGGTAGGCACTTCATACAAATTATAATGAACAAGTAAGAAAGGGATAAGTTCCGATGCAACTGAAAATTTTATACTCTTGCAACTTGCAAAGAGCAAAGCTAGGGATAATTCTTTTCCGATATCAATAATATGCACATATATCTGAAAGGTTAAACCATTTTTTGGTAAAAGGTTCGCAATAGGAACTGTCTCGACAATGTCTTGAGTTAAGGTAAGAAAAAAAGTACAAAAGTCGTCGGCATCATCTTTTTTTGTCCGGACCTTAGCCTATTTTCCGATTTTCTTGGCCGATGCCGATCACTGCATAGAAGTGTTTCGAACCACCGCTATAGTATTTATTTTTAACATTTCTCTCGACCAATCGACACGAGCTTTTTTTGAGCGTTTGATAAATTGTGTGTGATCCAACGTTTTTTACAGGCAATATAGAATGTATGCTAGTTCCACTAATGACCTAAGTTGTCTCAATCTCACGATAGGTCACATGACTATCTTGCAGTATCAGTTTGAGCACAGCTTCAATAGTTTCCGGAACAACAACTGATTTTGGATGACCTTCTAGAAATTCATCTTAGAGTTACTTACGACCTCGATTGAATTCAATATAACATCATTAAACACCGAGCGGATGGAGCTTCATTGTCAAAAATTCTATTAAGTTCATCTATTTACTGTTGAAAAGTTAATCGGCATTGAAAGTTGTAAAAAATAATTGCGCGTAATCTATTTTTTGACTAAGATGAATATTTCAAGTTACTGTAAACAACACATATAGCGCTCGTATGTCAAAACGTTCTGAGTATGTAGTATATAATCAAAAATGTCAAACTTTACTTTACTTTACTTACTTTTGTGTGTTTCCAGATTGTAGCCCTATTGTTTCCTAATTCCGAAATATAAAAGGCAACCTACGTAACAATAGCTAAGTTTTTGTTTACAATTTGATGATTGATTCTGATTGCGTCCTTTGCATATAGCGTTAGATAATATCAAGGTGTGATTTTGATTAAGTCCTTCAGATAATTCCAGAATTTTATTTTACTTTGGTAACCTCAAAAACAATATCTTTTTTGTGTTATTATAAAATGGTGGAGGATGGAGCCATGTGTAGAAGTTCACGCAAGTGAGGAAGTTCTCTGATCGCCATTCTCTTGGGAGTGTCCAGAAATGATTGTTTTACATATGGCTCAAGCAGCGATGGACGGAACAAGGACCGAGGCGAGTAGGTCCTTGTGTCATTCACTATAGTGTGGGAGAGAGACTTTAATTCCAGGGTGGGCAAAGAAGGTAACTTTGGCACTACGGTCGGTAAATTCAGCCTCCACGATGAAACATCCCCACATGGGTTGAGGATGATCGATTTCACCCTGGCCTATGAGAGCTGCCCCCGCCACGATATCAAAATCCTGCTTGACGACTTTAACGCCAGGGTGAGTAAAAAAGGTATCTTTGGCACTACGGTCGGTAAATTCAGCCTCCACGATGAAACATCCCCAAATGGGTTGAGGATGATCGATTTCACCGTGGCTGGTTATCTTTAGTACCAGATTCCAGCATAAGAAAGTTCATAAAGCCACCTGGCTGTCTCCGGATGGAAAAACCATCAACCAGATCGATCATGTTGTGATAGACGGAAGGCACGTCTCCAGTGTTTTAGATGTGCGTACGCTCCGAGGTCCTAAGATCGACTCAGACCACTATCTTGTTGCAGCCAAGATTCGCACCCGCCTCTGTGCAGCAAAAAACGCACGTCAACAAACAAAAGGAAGGTTCGACGTTGAGAAGATGCAATCACAATAGACAGCCGAACGATTTTCTACTCGACTTGCACTCCTGCTCTCTGAGAGCACTCGTCAGCAACTCGGTATAAGTGAATTGTGGAACGGCATTACGTACAGCTGCAACCGAAACCATTAGTTTTTGGAAAATGCAAAAGAACAGATAGATACCGAGAGTTAAGGAGGGAAGCGGGACACATTTGCAGACAGACTGAGATATGGCTCGAACAGAAGGTTTCAAGACAGGAGGATACTCTTGTAGAAACCCCAGATCCAGTGACCGATGCCCAGAGCATACTAAAATTATGCAGGGAACACTTCTCCAGCATACTGAATGGCAGTGAAAGTATAACGCCAGAAGAAGACGAACCCGATTCCCCAATCGGTGGCGATGGAGCATGAAGAAGTTCGAATAGCAATTACCCGTCTGAAGAACAACAAAGCAGTGTGGGCCGATGGATTGCCGGCCGAGCTATTCAAACACGGCGGCGAAGAACTGATAAGGAGCATGTATCAGCTTCTTTGTAAAATATGGTCGAACGGAAGCATGCCCAATGATAGGAATTCAAGTGTGCTCCACAAAAAGTGAGATCTCACAATATGAGCCAACTACCGGGGGATAAGCCTCCTCAACATCGCGTATATGCTTCTATTGAGCGAATTGTGTCAGAGATTAAAGCTCACTGTCAACAAATTAATTGGGTTTTATCAGTTATCAACAACTTCACCATGTGCCAAGTCTTGGAAAAGACCCGAGAAAGGAGAATCGACACTCACCACCTCTTCATCAAAGCTGCTTTCGACAGCACGGAAAGGAGCTGTTTTTATGCCGAAATGTCTGAATTTGGTATCCCCGCAAAACTAATACGGCTGTATAAACTGACGTTGAGCAACACTAAAAGCTTCGTCAGGATCGGAAAGGACCTCTCCGAGCCGTTCGATACCAAATGAGGATTTAGAAAAGGCGACTCCCTATCATGCGACTTCTTCAGTCTTCTGCTGGAGAAAATAATTCGAGTTGCAGAACTGAATTGACAAGTACAATCTTTTATAAGGGTGTACAGCTGCTGGCGTATGCCGAATATATTGATATCATTGGCCTTTACAACCGCGCCGTTAGTTCTGCTTTCTCCAGACTGGACAAGGAAGGAAAGCAAATGAGTCAGGCAATGAACGAGGGCAAGACGAAATATCTCCTGTTCTCAAACAAACAGTCGTCGCACTCGACTTGGCTCTCACGTCACTGTTGACAGTCATAACTTCGAAGTTGTAGATAATTTCGTATATTTAGGAACCAGTATAAACACCACCAATAATGTCAGCTTGGAAATCCAACGCAGAATAACTCTTGCCAACAGTTGCTACTTCGGACTGAGTAGGAAATTGAGAAGTAAAGTCCTCTCTCGACGAACAAAAAACCTAACTCTGTAAGTCACTCATTATTCCCGTCCTCCTATATGGTGCAGACGCTTGAACGATGACAACAACTGATGAGTCGACGTTGCGAGTTTTCGAGAGAAAAGTTCTGCGAAAGATTTACGGTCCTTTGCGCGTTGGCCACGGCGAATATCGCATTTGATGGAACGCTGATCTGTATGAGATATATGACGACATTGACATAGTTCAGCGAATTAAACACATTTAACAGTGGCTACGCTGGCCGAATGGACGAAAATACTCCAGCTCTGATAGTATTCGATGCAGTATCCGCCGGAAGAAGCAGAGGAAGAGGAAGACGTCCACTCCGTTTGAAAGACCAGGTGGAGAAGGACCTGTCTTCGCTTGGAATCTTCAATTGGCGCCACGTAGCGAAAAGAAAAGACGACTGGCGCGCTGTTGTTAATTTGGCTATAATCGCGTAAGCGGTGTCTAAGCCAGTAAAGTAGAAGAAGATAAAATGGTGGTTCTTCATTGCATTCCCTGATGGGTGGTAAACTCTCTGATAAATAAAATATGAATTTCGTTTCGAATAAAGTACCTTTTAATCATACATATGTATATACCATATGCATCATAATACATTCCCACTGAAGTATATACATATATATGTACATATATCATAACACACATATTATTTACATACATATGTACATGTGTGCTAGACGGTTAAGGTGTTTATTGAAATTCGCTCAGTTTTACCCTGATTGTTAATGTCAACAATTTACTGAAGTGCAAACAAGCAGACCTCATCGACAACTCACATCCATAAAATATTTGTCTCCAAGTTCACATATCTTCGGGGGAGATTTCGCTAATAATGTATCCTTAGGCAGTCTTAGGTTTGTTATTGTACACGAATTCTTCAAATAAGAGTCGCCAAGGATGCTATGACAAATACAAGTACAGTGAAAAAGTAAAGTCTTAAATCCTCCTCAAAAAAAAAAAATTGCGGCACGTTTAATTCAATCTATTTCACTCGCCACTGGGGTTCGCACTTGCCTGGAATCCTTAACAAGCTTCAAAGTACTTAACTCGTATTTTAATCATTTACGATCAAGGCTTAAGCTGCACAACAAAAACGAAAAAAATAACCATAAGCAAACATACAGAGGAGAATGTCAAAAGGCAGAGCGCGTGAAAAGAAAGCGGCAGCAAAGCCTGCGGTTATTGAAATTCTGATAACGCCGCTTAAGTGTGGAACAATTTAAAATAGAAAGAAAAAAACGAAAAAAGCCGTACGAACAAATACAGTTATTATAACAATAACCATCATAATCGCACAATACCAATGCAGCGGATGGGATTTGCTTGTGTTAGCAGCATAAAAAATTCACTTGACTTTTGGCCTCACAGTGGCAGCAAAGCGAGTAAATCCAGCGGGCGTGTCTGCCTCGCTCGGATGGCCCACTGACGTTTGACGACGGAAGTCAGCCAACAGCTCGCGTCCGTCAGATGTCAATAACAATGCGCCACTTTCTGCATGCTGATCAAGAGTCGACCGCAAAATTACCGACAAACAACAACAAATTGCTTCCAATCGTTAAAGCCGAAAACAGATGCCAAACTTATATACACACAGAACGTAGTACGTACATACATACGTATAAAAAATACTTTATCCATTTCCTAACATCTGATGGCCGCCGACTGAAAGCACGATTCAACAAAATTTGGAGTTGATCCGTAACTGTCTATTTATCAAGAGACTAGTTTGAAAAGCTCCGTCAGGATCGGGAAAGACTCCTCCGAGCTGTTCGATACTAAACGAGGTTACATACGATGCGACTCCTTATCGTGTGACTTCTTTAATCTTCTGCTGGACAAAATAATTCGAGTCGTAGCTGCTGGTGTCCTGTCATCAAACAAACAGTCATCGCACTGGCGACTTGGCTCCCACGTTACTGTTGGCATCATAACTTCGAAGTCATAAATAATTGCGTCTATCTGGAACCAGTATTAACCCCAAAAACAATGTTAGATTCCAAATCCAACGCAGAATAACTCTTGCCAAAAGGTGCTACTTCGGAATGAGTAGACTCTATAAGTCACTCATTATTCCCGTCCTGCTATATGAGGCATGGACGATTACAACATCTGATGAGTCGACGTTACGAATTTTCGAGAGAAAAGTTTTGCGAAAGATTTATGGTCCTTTACGCGTTGGCTATGGCGAATATCGCATTCGATGGAACGATGAGCTGTATGAGATATACGACGACATTAACATATGTATGTAGTTCAGCTAATTAAAAGACAGCTACGCTGGCCAGGTCACGTCGTCCGAATGGACGAAACTCCAGTTCTGAAAGTATTCGACGCAGCTATTGCCGGGGAAGCAGAGGAAGATCAGGTGGAGAAGAACCTTGCTTCACTTGGAATCTCCAATTGGTGTCACACTACAAAAAGAAGAAACGACTGGCGTGCTGTTGTTAACTCGGCTATAACCGCGTAAGCGTTTTCAACGCCAGTAAAAAAGAAGAAGAACTGGTTGCAAGAGTATATAAATCCAGGGTTACACTTCAAGAGCTCTGTCTGTGTGTTTGAGCATCTGGTATGGTATATTCTGCACTCGTTAGCAAAAATTTCTAATTTTGGGTCTAACCGAACATTTTGTACTCTAGGAATTTCGAAAGAGCAAAGGTGGGAAAATACAAGTGTCACAATATTTTGTATTAAAAGACATTGTGAAGGAATTTCACATTCATTATTCGAAGAAATCGTAAAGTGATGAAAATCATGTTTGGTCTCTTATTAAAAATATTACAGGTTCACTCAGTTTCATTACGATATTTGGAAAGTTCGTAATATTTATTTTGGAATCGAGCTAATTAACTCAACGGATATAAACTTAACAATGATTAGTTTCTTCATTGAATAAATATATCGGTATTATAAGAAACAAGAAAAAACGTTAACTTCGGCTGCACCGAAGCTAATATACCCTTCACAGGTGCATTTCTTTTAGTAACTATGTGTCGAGTTTGTATGGAAGCTATATGCTATAGTAATCCGATCTGAACAATTTTTTCGGAGATTATGTTATTAGCTTAAGCAGTCATCCATGTCAAATTTCGTGAAGATACCACGTCAAATGAGAAAGTTTTCCATACCAGCACTAGATTCCGATCGTTCAGTTTGTACGGCAGCTATATGCTATAGTAAGTCGATGTGAACAATTTCTTCACATAATACATTATTATTTTAGAAAATAATCTGTGCCAACTTTTGTGAAGATACATTGTCAAATGTGAAAGTTTTCCATACAAGAACTTAATTCCGATCGCTGTTTGTATGACAGCTATATGTTATAGTGGTCCGATATCGGCAGTTCCGAGAAATGAGCAGCTTCTTGAAGAGAAAATGACGTTAGCAAAATTTCAAAATTTATTTAAAAATTTAATTAGAATCGAAATCACTGTTCTCTTGCTAGGATAAAATCTGGATAGATTGCGCTAACCCTTACTAATGCACCTGCACATATTGACCAATATAAGGTGCAAAGTTTAAAGCTGGTTTTAGTTAAATAGAAGCTAGGGAAACTTTTAACCAGATTATATCTAATTAAGGCACGATGATGCACTGTTATTGGAGAGAGATTATCTCTGAATTTCATCATGTATGTATGTGGTATAAAGTCAACTGGAAGTTCGAAAATCTGTACCATCACAAATGGTTTGTACCACGCCTAATTTAGTCACGTGCCCTATGAAGCTCCTCCATTCAATATATGATGTGAATTCAATGCCTCTGTTGTATTTACTTAATGGGAGTGGTTATTATTCGCTTTCATCCATTTTCACACCATTTGAGGAGATGCTGAAAGGAATATACTCAGCAAGTTTGTTTGATAAAACTTTAGACGTTTTTACTGCATTCAACATATTAGGAAGCAGAGCTACTCCCCCTTTTTAAAAACTTCACAGTTCCTCTCTTCTGCGATCACCTGCGGTAAATTTGAGTTTAGATAGTTACCCGGATTTCAACTCGCCTCGATCATTTATATATATAAATACTTATGTATATCTACTTCGATTAGTTTTCTGTGATACAAACAACCATTAACTCAAGAAAACTATTCTACTCTGTAGCATCATGAAATATGAAAGCAAAAAATTATTTGGATAATAATATTACAAATGCCAGGTTGTTGGCTAAAACTGTGATAAAAGTGTGTTTCTCAACATAATGGAAGCGTTGGGAATATTAATTGTTGCGATAAAGTAGGGAAAAAAGTTAAGACGTTTTCAACGGATATGTTCTTCTATTGAATTAATATATATTTACTATATATAAATGCAATATATAAAGAGATGAATTTTTAGGTTAAAATATTTAAGCATATTCTATGTTTGCAATGACTATTGGCTCTGTAATAAGGATTAATGACAGAAACGCAATTTTTAAATTGAATTCATCAATAACAATTACCTGCTTATGGCTGGGTGTATGTTAAGAATATCCATTTCGCATTCTCCCTTATAAAACCATTCTTTGATGTAACTGTTACGATATTCACGTCAAGAAAATGGATTCAAATCAGGTAAGCGCGAGAGCGCCTACATACATTCATAAATAGCATGCAAATCGGCTGATTGACCATTCACTCTAAGAGAAGCTTGTGTAGCGTAAATATTTTACCAGAAAGCTTGTTAAACTGATAAGAAAGCGTCGGAGGGTAATTTATATGCAAATGCGTTCCGAAGCAAGAAAAAATTTAAAGTTTCGATTAGACAATTTTTTCCTTTTTTGTTTTATCATTGATTCGATTATACTTTTTTCTTTTACCGTTGGAGATAATGGGAATGTAAAACTTTGATTACATTACAATTTCAAATGATAATATTGTAGGCGTTAATTTCTGATTGACACCTGTAATTAATACAAGTGGGTGTCTGTGTGTATGAGTATACCATTTGTACTATACATATATCATGTGTATAGTATACTATATTTATTGTGGTAATTCGGTGCCCCAGCAATGTATCAATTGGTTTCGCAAAGAAATAAAAAATTGCAAAAAGTACGAAAGCCTCATGTTATTTAAATGGGAAATAAATCGTCGTTGCGGCATGGGTTATTAACAATATTAAGAACTCATATGGGTTTCATAATTTTTTTTAGGGCATTTACTAAAAATTTTGAGGGCGCTGCAGACTCAAAAATAAATTTTGGAAATAACGGACACCCTGATGTAGATAATCATCTCATCTTCATTCATTCGAAGCATATACAAATAATTCCGATTTTTGACTTTCCGCACTTTAATAATTTCTCCTATTTATAAAAAAAGTACGATATTATTTTTTGTTAACTCGTTATTTGAGGTTTTATATTTTTCTTTTAGCACGATTGGAAAAAAAGCAGTGAAAAGATATGTTTTTTAAGAGATCAACTTTCAATATTACTGTTTATATAATTTATTTATTTATAAGATAATAAATGAATACCAATCAATAACACTACATTGGCAGAAATAGAAAACAGAGAATTATGTTGAGGGAAATGGATATAACCACCAGATTAATGCCCAGACTTATTCATAATGATCTCCACATGGCAATCGTCGTGTTCTTCTTCTGACAACGCGCTCTACATATGGACGCGGGTTCTTCAGTGGCGCGCGGTAAACGGCCATGAAAGTATTCTTTTTACAGAGGAAAAAAAGTTAACTCTTAAAGAAGATTTTAATCAGCGAAACAACAAAGTTGACACAAAAACTACAAAAGGCGCACAAAAAGTTATTTCAAAGGTCTAACGTTGTCACCATTCAGTTGTTGTAATGGATTGTTGGGGTGTCTCCTGTAAAGGCGTTACCCTTCTTCACTTCCTTGCAAGCAGGATGTTTTAGAAGGCGTGGTAAGGTAAATCAGTTAAGTAATACTCTCTTCAATGGAGAGCATTGGATTTTCAGAGAAATTTTTCTTCAGCACACAGGACAAAAATCACGCAGCAGCGGCCTAAAAGCAATATTCTTCATAGTTGAAGATGATTGGTCGGCTGGAAGCCCTAACATGAATCCATACTTCTACAGTTTGCGTTCAGAGTGAGAGAACATGACCTGTCGAATACTCTTAAAAAATTTGGACAGACTCAAAAAACCTTTGGCTTGTGTGAAATCAGAAAGTGACCATTTTCTACATCTTTGTAAAAAATGTATTACAGTTTCCTTTTAAGTACGTCCTATACTTATAACCTAACTTGTGACGGGATTAGTATGTACATATGTATGTATGTATATTCACACATTATAGATCGCCGTATCTACCGTATAACCAGAGATTCAGTTATTTTTAGATGGAGACATTTGAATATTCATTTCAGCGCCATAAATAAATTTAAACAACAACAAGTAAGAAAGCGCTAAGTTCGGGTGCGACCCAACATTTTATACTCTTGCAACTTGCAAGGTTCAAAGCCAGGAAAATACTTTAGGGTGTAAAATCAATCAAAGAGAGTAGAGTCAGCCGTATGTTCGAAAATCATGATATTAGTTAAATAGGGACTAGGCCAATTTTTCGCTCAAATTTATCTATTTTTGGTGTAAAGATACACTGATATGAATAAAACACGCTCTCTTATTTTCCTTGGGATAACACACATATTCGCGGATATATGCGGTACAAAGTCACTCCGAAGTTCGAAAATTTGTATATTGGGTATATGGGGGCTAAGAAGTAATGGTCTGATTCAACCCATTTTTGACATACAGGCATACCATTAGAAGAGAAGAACTATTCCTTAATTTCAGTTATAGTACATATCACACATTGATCGACAGTTTCGATCAAAAGTCAACTATAAGTACCGGGGTCTAAATATTCGGTACCTAGGGACTTGAACTGTTTTTCTTGAATTTAAACAACTTTTGGTCATAAAGTGACACATTATAAAAATATTATTCGTGCAAAGTTTTATCCCGTTATATTAATTGTTTCTTGATTTGTGTACTGGAAACTGAACGATATAGCACAATTTTAAATTCCACTTTATTGAAAATCTGATATATGGGAAGTATGCGTGGTTGTCCGATTTCGTCCATTTTCACAATGTGACATAAGAATATAAGAAGAATGCCAGGTACTAAGTTTTGTCGAAATCGGTTAGTCGGGTCCCGAGATATGGGATTTCACAAAAAAGTGGGCGGTCCCACGCCCATCGTCCAATTTTTGCACCGTCTCCTATAAGCCTTTCTCATACAATCTCGGTGGTAAAATTAAATGTCTCTGACGTATTTATTTATTGATTCATCGCGCTTTTAGTAGTTTTTAACAGTACCGTTAAATGGGGAGTGACTGGGATTATGCTCCGATTTCATCTATTTTCACACTATCGGGAGAAGTTCTTATAAGATTTGTACTCAGCAAATTTGGTTGTTGTAGCTTAAGTGTTTTAGGAGATATGTATGTAATTTAAACTTGTTAGAGGGCGAGGTCACGCCCACTTTTTCAAAAATGTTTGCCCCCAAATGTCCCTTACAGCTTTATATCTTAATTTAGTGCTTAGTTATGGTACTTTGTGTGCTTTCGGTTATTGTTATTGGCGATATGTGGGCGTGGCAGTGGTCCGATTAAGCCCATCTACGAACTCCAATTTTTTTGTGCTAAGTAACCTACCAAGTTTCATCAAGATATCTCAATTTTTACTTAAGTTACAGCTTGCACATACGGACGGACGGACAGACAGACAGATAGTTTACCGGATTTTAACTTTGCTCGTCATCCTGATCATTTATATATACATATATTACCCCATATCTATCTCGTTTGGTTTTAGGGGATACATACATACTTTACAACCGTTAGGTGAACAAAACTATAATACTCTGTAGCAACTGTTTGCAGGTGTATAAAAAATAGGAAAGAGTTTTGCTGGCTTTATTCATAGTGATTGCATAAGTATGCCCATTTATTTAAATACGAACGTATGTATACGAATATGTAAGTTTGTTCGAATGTGTGCGCAAACACTGCAAATGAGTGCGCAACTGTGTACATATGTAAGTATGTCGAATCGGTTTAATAATGCCGAGCTAAACCGACCAGCAAATCGGTTGTAAGTAAAAATTTCAGTGGCTGTGGTTACATATTTATGTACATCCCCCACCTTCTACAATTTGTTGGGTATTTTTAAATGTCTTGCAGCTTGTCTCTTTATCTTACGCCATGTAATAACAGCAGAGCAACCGGAGTGAACTCCCTCCACAAGCCATAAAAAACAATAAAATCTGCTAATATTTGCATAATGGCCTTCGTCAAGCGCCCGGGGTGCAGCCATCGACATCGTAAACACTCGAAAAGCGCAGTCTTACGAATGCTGAAATGCTACAACCGACAACGGCTGCAGGCCACAAGTGCTGTTATTCTTCAAATACTTAAAAATATTATCTGTCAATTTGTATTTGGCACTGTCGCCATTTAAATCCGCATCCTGTACCACGCACCACCATCATCGCACTCTCCAGGAGGCTTTCATGGTCCAGATTGGTTGCAACTGTGGTCTATTACGAATGCAGATGTCAGTTGCCCTGCCAGTGCAACTTGTTTACACAATAGACGGACATTTATGTATGTACAGTTGTTGTTGTTGTGCAACCAACAAGTGGCAACTGTTTTGAAAGTGACATTCCTTCATTTGAGCGGAAAGAGAATCTGTCAGGATTGAAATCATATTAGTCATTATGGGCTGCCCTTAATGTTGAGCTCCCACTTGTTGTTTTCGCAGCCACTTGTTGAATTCATTCGACTTATGTTGGCTTCTGGGAAAGACAGCTTTGACCGTCAAAAGCTTTAAGAACACGACAAATTGGTAGGATTGAGCATTATAAAAAAGACGAGGTGAATTTCTCATATATGGCCTTTCCGTAATACTTCTATTCTATTAATAAACATGCTAGTAATTTTCTCATTATATTCTATAAAGAGGTTAAGCATTTTTTCTTCTTCATTTCTATTTTTACGTTCATCTGCTCTGAAGGATCAAGTTATGGATCATGACCTCAACATAGTTCTCAATTTCTACAAATTGTAATAATGCGTGGTATGTTCAGAAATAAACGGAAAAATTGGAATTAAAAATTGGAATTAAAAATTTCTCGGGTTTGGAGAGTCCAGTAGTCAAACTTTGTTTTCAACTTTTATTACTTTGTTTTTGAAAGTTCAAACTAACGATGTACCAGCCTCCATATTCGTGAGACCTTAATCTTTTTACAAAAATAAAGAGAATCTTAAAGAGGAATCGTTTTACAAGATAAAAGAGCTAAAGGCTGTACAAAAATTCGAGTTTGAGCAATATTTCGACGATTAGAAGAAGTGCTGACATAAATAAGTGCATAATATCGATTGGGGAATGAACCAAGTCGCTAACTTTAAGTTAGACAAATGAATAAATATATGAAAACACGTGTTTAACACACCTCGTATGTACATAATTTGCGCTGTGCATTATAATTATTTCTGAAGTATCTTTGGATTGGAAGTAAATGCAATAAAATGAACCAATAATCCGAGGCTTGTTCTTTTTAATTTTTACTGTTTTTTAAGTGGGGGGTTCCAAATCCAGCGCACAACCCTGTGGAGGGGATGTTTCGCCTTCTCACATTAGCTCGCCTTCAAACGGATGTTCTTAGGCTACCCAGAGGATACTTGGTCAAAGACCGGAAGTCGCGAGCTGCTTGAACCATATGTAATGTGTTTATACGGATATGTATACAGTCTAGAATAATTTTAAAACTGTCATTAACAATCAAGATTAAAACTGTCATTGGGTTTGTTTGAATTCCTTATTTAATCGCTCATTAGCAGACTTATTTATTCTAGTTGTGTTCGTGGACACAATAATAATTTTTCTTCTTTACTGGTATAGACACCGCTCTTACGGTCATAGCCGAGTAAAGTCGCTAGTCGTTCTTCTTTATCGCTTTTTGGCGCCAATTGAAGATTCCAAGTGTAGCCAGGTCCTTCTCCACCTGGTCCTTCCAACGGAGTGGAGATCTTCATCTTCCTCTGCTTCCCCCGGGGGTTACTGCGTCGAATACTCTCAGAGCTGAACTGATTTCAACCATTCGTACGACATGACCTAGCCAGCGTATTCGCTGTCTCTTAATTCGCTGAACTATGTCAATGCCTTCGTATATCTCGTACAGCTGATCGTTCCATCGACTGAGATATTCACCGTTGTCAATGCGCTAAGGACCGTCGTAACGCCGGCTCATTAGATGTTGTCATCGTCCATGCCTTTGCACCATATAGCAAGACGGAGATGATGAGTGACTTGTAGAGTTTTATTTTATTCGTCGAGAGAGGGCTTTACTTCTCAATTGCCTACTAAGTCCGAAGTAGCTCCTTCTGGCAAGAGTTATTCTGCATTGGATTTCGAGCCTGACGTTGTTGTTGGCGTTAACGCTGTTGTCTAGATAGACGAAATAACTACGACTTCGAAGTTATGACAGTCAACAGTAACGTGGGAACCAAGTAGCGAGTGGGACACCTGCAGGTTTAATGACAGGAGATATTTCGTTTGGAGAAAGCAGAACTAACGGCGCGGTTGTTGAGGCTAATGATGAGGCTCTTATTGAAGATTGTACAGCCTCTATATTCATCTCTGGAGTATATTGAAGAAGTCGCACAATAGAGGATGGTGTCTTGTGTAGAAGTTCACGCAAGTGAGGAAAGTTCTCTGAGTGCCGTTCACTTTGGAGTGACCAGAAACGATTCTTTTAAATAAAGTTCAAGCTGCTGACGACTTCCGGTATTAGACCAAGTATCCTATGGGTAGCCAAAGAACATCCGTTTGAAGGCGAGTCAAAGTGAGAAGGCGAACCATCCCCTCCGCAGGATTGTGCGCTGGGTTTGGGACTCGCCACGTAATCAACAGGATGAGAGACCTCCCTTTTGATGACGTCCACGGCAAACGCATCAAGGATTAAGATTTGAGGGCATGCACCTGGAAGGTCCGATCCCTTAATTGAGAAAGGGCCGCTACCCAGCTGGTTGATGTCCTCGTGAAAATAAAGGCTGACATCACCGCCGTCCAAGAAGTGCGATGGACGGGACAAGGACTGTGACAAGTAGGTCCTTGTGGGATTTGTGGCCATATAAAAGTAAGTTCGGTGTGGGATTCGTGGTGGGAGAGAGACATTGTCGCCGAGGCCTGACATTCACCCCGGTGGATCAAAGATGTGTTCTATGAGCGCTTGGAGCGCATCTATGAGAGCTGCCCCGCCACGATGTCAAAATCGTGCTTGGTGACTTTAACGCCAGGGTGGGCAAGGTGGAGACTGATCAACTTCGCCGGAGCCCGAAATATGGTTATCTTTAGTACTAGATTCCAGCATAGAAAAATTCACCAAGCTACCTGGCTCTCTCCGGATCGAAAACACACCAACTAAATCGATCATTTTGTGATAAACGGACGACATGTCTCCAGTGTTTTAGGCGTGCGTACACAAAACAGACAGCCGAACGATTCTCCACTCGACTTACACTCTTGCTCTCTGAGAGCACTCATCAGCAACTCGGTATGAGGGAACTGTGGGACGGCATTTCAAGCTCCTTCCGTACAGTTGCAAACGAAAGAAAAAAGAACGAGCGGTACGATGAGGAGTGCCATGGCGCAGCGGAGAGAAAACAGACTGCCTACCTCGCAACGTTACAATCGACCACAACACGTGCGGGGTTGGATAGACACCGAGAGTTGGAGATAAAAGCGAGACGCATTTTTAGACCAAAAAGAGAAAGGCCGAAATGCGTAAGTATGAAAAGCCTGACAAGCTGGTCGACAGAGTTAACGGTCGAAAAGATGCGGACTAACAGAAGGTTTGATGACCTGAGCATACTTTTGTAGAACCCCCAGAGGTGATCTAGTGGCCGATGCTCAGAGCATACCTAAATTATGGAGGGAACACTTCTTCAAACTGCTGAATGACAGTGAAGGCATAACATCAGGAGAATGTGAACCCGATCCTCTAATCAATGACGATGAAGAAAACGTTCCATTGCTTAAAGATGAAGATGTTCGAATAGAAATTACCGGACTGAAGAATAACAAAGCAGCGATGGTTAATGGAATGTCGGCCAAGCTATTCAAACACGGCGGCGAAGAACTGATAAGGAAATGCATCTTTGTAGAATATGGTCGGACGAAAGCATGCCCAATGATTGGAATTCAAGTGGGCTGTGCCCAATCCACAAAAAGTGAGATCCCACAATATGCGCCAACTACCGTGGGATAAGCCTCCCCAACATCGGTTCTATAGAGCGTATTATTAAAGATTGAAGCCCAGAAGCAACAAACTGATTCGACCTTATCAGTGTGGCTTTAGACCTGGAAAATCAAAAACTGACCAGATATTCACCATGCGTCAAATCTTGGAAAAGACCCGTAAAAAGAGAATCGAAACGCACTACCTCTTCGTCGATTTCAAAGGTGCTTTTGAGAGCAAGAAAAGGAGTTGCCTTTATGAAGCTATGTTTGAATTTGGTATCCCCATAAAACTAATACGGCTGTGTAAACTGCCATTGAGCAACACCAAAAGCTCCGTCAGGATCGGGAAGAACCTCTCCAAGCCGTTCGATACCAAACGAGGTTTCAGACAAATCGACTTCTTTTCGTGTGACATCTTCAGTCTACTCTTGGAGAAAATAATTCGAGCTGCAGAACTAAACAGAGAAGGTATCATCTTCTATAAGAGAGGACAGCTTTTGGCGGACGCCAATGATATTGATATCATTGGCCTTAACAACCACGCCGTTAGTTCTGCATTTTCCAGATTGGATAAGGCAGCGAAGCAAATGGGTCTGGTGTTGAACGAGGGCAAGGTGAAATATCTCCTGTCATCAAACAAGTAGCCGTCGCACTCGCGACTAGACTCTCACGTCACTGTTGACAGTCATAACTTCGAAGTTAGTATCTACGACTTTAAACTTAGTTCGTTTATCTTGGAACCAGTATTACTACCAACAACATCGTCAGACTCGAAATCCAACGCAGAATATCTCTACCAGCAAGTGCTACGTCGGACTAAGTAGACAATTGAGAAGATAAGTCCTCTCTCGACGAACAAAAACAAAACTCGTATAAGTCACTCATTATTCCAGTCCTGCTATATAGTGCAGAGGCATATACCATGACAACATCAGATAAGTCGACGTTACGAGTAAAGAAGAAAGCTGACATGAAACCCACGCTTTTCTTTGAGATACCAATGATGTTAACTAACTTACTCAATTTCAATTTACAAATTCTGTATTGTTGGGATCTTTTTTGTCCAATACAGCCTCTTATGACCTTTCTTTGCACAGTATTATAATTAAGATTGGAACGTGAAGATTAGAATGTTTGGCTCATTCAGTCAGATCAAAGGCTTGTCAGCCTGTGTGACGAATGTCAAAATAATCAAATAAATTTGTAATCACTAAAGATATTAAAGTACCTACCGAATTTCTATTGCCCATTATCAAAACGTGCGACCTGAATTCGGAAAGTGTTCTACTTCGCGCGGGATTATATAGGATGTACGAAATATAAAATCTCGAACAGCGGGTTCCTTAAATGGTTATGTAGGTTAAAACGCGTTTATGGCTGCTTATCAGTAAGAAAATTTTTCATATAATAAGGTAACATACCATTAATTACTGATTAGTTATACGTAAAACTTAATTTGATGTTTTCGTTATTTCGACTATTTTCGAAATATAATTTTATTTCAGTATCATATATCTATATGTATGTATATATTCCTAATACATCATCGCAACAAAATTTCACAAATAATTATGGAAAAAGTGGAGTAAACTAAACTTTATCGCGGAAATTTATCATATCCTGATTTTATTCTAATCTTATTTTGATAAACACAAATACTTTGTTATCACAATGCTAACTTTTTATATTTGGAAAAATTTATGTATGTATGTATGTATATACATACATACCTACTTATATAGTATTATATAAGTACGATTACGGGCATTCCATAAGTGCTAGTATTGTGGACTGTTGATAATGATAATGTTTTCCATTTAAATCGATATAACATTGGCGTAATTTCGTGCGCATCTAGTCTGATATTTAGACTATATTTTCGATATATTTATAAACATATATACATATGTATGTATGTGTGTGCCTATATTGTGTACTTGAACTAAACGTACTTGTATCAATAGTTGGGAAATATGTATTTGTGATTTTTTTGTGACGCAAGTATAGTCATTTATGGTACAAACATATGTGTACGTCGAAACAAAGCAATACTTATTTGAATTACATAAGAAATAAAATCTCAGTTCTCAGATACTCTAAAATTACATCTAGGGGTTTCATACAGTCTCATAAAGTTATAAATTAAAACTAACTGAAAACATAGCGTTGAGAATTGTAATTGTTTTTTAAACATGCGTAAAAATTTTTCATTTTACGATAATACTCGTATAAGTAATTATTCTAGGTCATTGTAGGATTTTGGGATAAATTTTAATCCCTTGCCTTGGACTAAAAGACATTCAAGCTTTTAACAAGAGAACATATAAATAATCGCCTCCTAAAAGGCGTGATGCCTTAGCTATACTGCATTTTAAATGCTTGCAGTGCGTTATAAATATTATTTCTTCTCGAAGTTTCAGGATTTATCGGTTTATAATCGATGTAACTTTCGATTAGCAATGATCGAATCGTTAAAACTGCTAGATGGTTCGATTGATTGGTATGTTTTAGAACTACATATCTCAGAACTAACTAACGCCTGAGAATTTATTTGCTGTTTGCTGTGTCTATAAATACAGACGTTCTACTTTGTTTGGCTTGAAGCCACTTTCCTATGTTTTAAACGAAAATTTATTGAATTACTATGATTCTAGAAGAATACTAAGTCTCTATACCATAAGCAATTTCGAACTTTCCTTTTTTCACAGTTCCCTTTAAAGGAAACTCCTCTTATGTATTATTTTCTGCTTTTGAAAGCCCTTCATATTAATAGTCCAATTTTGGTCCTCTGTGGATAAGTGTTAACGGGATATATAAATACTACTTAAAGGCATGGTTAGGTTTTATGATTGAAAGTATTAGCATTTTGCTTAAAACATTTACCAAGAAGACGTTTTGTTATTTAAGCAAAAACTTTGAACACTCAGGTAACTTCGTTACGTTAAGAACTGGGAACATCTGTTTAAAATCTAGAGATTTGCATTTGCTGTCATGACTTGACGACAAGGCGCAATACCCCGAGGAAAAGGTCAAGATTGTTACAGGTTCTTAGGCCAATAATTTGAATATATTAAAATTTGTCAAAACGTTCCTTTAAAAACGCGCTGGTAGCTGAACAAGTACAACTCAAGAAGTTTTCTGGTAGCGTAATGAATCTAGAGCAAAGTGTAAGTGCATTTGCGCCCCATTAGCGTAATAATATACATTTATTGAATCATCTATGTAATGACATTAGTCTTACCAACGTCATCACTAGCAAACTGATTCTGTATACATATGTATGTATAAATATGTGATTATGTGTATGCATGTATGTTTATATGTATGTATGTATGTATGTGCATACATACGTAATCAACTTTAGATGTTTTTTATATGTGGAAAACATCTAACAACAGCAAGAACAACATCAAGCCAAATCACCCTTAATCATAACACACACACGCATCCACAAGCCCACGCACTCCATCGGCATTGCACACATAATAAAACAAACCCTGGCCTACAAGCGCACAAGCAGCTGATAATGCACACAAATATGAGTAGCAAAGCCAACACTTTCCAGTGAATTTGAATGGTTGTGGATTGCAGAGGAGTGGAACTGTTTCAGCCATGCTTCGCTTATGCTTTAATTTGCTTCTTCAGCACCATGCTGACTTACCATCACTCAAGCGTATTTGAGCGCAATGTCGCTTTCCACTCAACAGTGCTGAAGCAACAAGTATCCACTCAATTGCTCGGCGTTGATGATCCGCGTGCCGGTCGCTTGATAACGTCTAGTCTTGAGCGCAAAGGAAACGGGCATGCGCAATGCTACCAATTGCCATTCGAATTGTCGCAGAGTACTTGTGTGGGTGGTTGGTTGGCTGTTTGGTCCAGCCTTTGTTGACGTTGCGAGTTAGCGCGTGTTGGCGCCGTCGTACTCGTACTTGTTGCTCGCTTGTCTGTCTATCAGTGTTAGCTGGCTGCCAACCTTTCGTAGTGTTATACGTTGGCATTTCATTCGAATCCACAAGTGGCTATGCGGCAGCCTCAGTGCTTCCGGTTCAATCTGTCTGCTTAGTTGTGCATTTGCCGCAGCGGGAATCACTCGGCGCCGTCGTGGTTCGTCGTCGTTTACCGTTGAAAGAGTATTTTTTGATTTCATGTGTGCAGCGCAACAAGTGTTTTTTCAGTGGAATAGAAAATTTCATTAAAAGTTAATTGAAAGTTAAAGAAATTTATGTTTCAACTCAATATTAAATGTGTACACGAAGCATGTTATTGAGTTTTATAAAAATTAACAGTACTTTCGTTAGAAAGAAACCTTAAAATTTGGTGAAAATAGTCGTTTGTAAGAGCTCTCATAAAAAAATTTTAAATTTTCAAATCCAACTGATTTTAAAGTGATTATATTTTAGGAAAACGATATTGAAAAAGTGAGTCTGTGCTTGCTTAATTAAGTTGCTTAAAACAAACATATATTCTATATAAATCATGTCATATTTATATTTATTTTTTGTTTCTGAAGTTGTTTCAAAATCAGCTTTATTTGTTGCTAAAATAGATCATGTATTGTTCTCTTAGTCTATTCAAATATAGTACATACCACCCATCAAATTTGTAAACTTTGTTCTATATACATACATAAATAAAAGGAACGCTATCTAAAGCAATAAAGAAATAAAAAATATTAGGTTTCAGATCAAATAAAAAACAAAAAAAACTCGAAAGATTTTTGTAGCAAGCCATACCAAAATCCTTGAGTTGTTAGATTTTAAAAGACTCAATTAAATCTGGGTATATACGGTTAAATATAATCATCTGTTTTAGGAAGCTCCTCCGCCTTGATATAATAGTAAAATAAAAAAGTCAAAGTACTTTCATTCATTAATTTAGTTATCAACTCAGTCGACCTTTACTCAATACAAAATATGTTTTTTTTCTCATATACATAAATCACTTTTTTCATTTCTTGCGTATTAAAAATATGCTCAAGTCAAAATAACATATAGAGGGCTCAACATAAACATAATATATTACATACATTAAACATAACAAAATTGAACATATAATAAACACTATTAAGAAAGATGTATAGTTATTTCATATTTCAGATAATAAGCATAAAAGCTTCAGGTGTTTCATATCTACACTAAAATTTTTAAGGCTAAATATTTTTGAATTGACCATCAGCCTCCTCTGTGTGAACACATATTACTTGCAGAACTCTTCGCGACAATTTTACACAAAGTTTAAAAAACCGCACTTTGTAGGTTATAAAAACTATAGGTAGAGATACCTTCAATCAGTCAATTTCAACTATGCCCGGGAAAGTTAAATCCATATCTCAATTTTTATCTGAATCCACCTTGGGTCAAACATTTTACATTTTAAATAATAAAAATTTAATGTTTCTTTTCCTATCTCTCCTAACTTTATTAAACTCTTGCTACCGCAAGTAGGTTTAACGTAATGAAAAACTATTCTTTGACCATTGCAAGTTACAAGTTGCAAGAAATTTTCTTTTCCCAATTTGAAGTGATCATTTCTACACTGCATTTTGTTTATTTTTATTGGGTTTGTTTAGAGTATTTAGAGATATTGGACAGTTATGTTTTGAACACATCTCGCATGCTTGAAAGTATTTAACTTTTTCGAGAGTACAAATCGGCTTAATGAACCTTCGAACATTACTTTTGAAAAGTATGTATTTTCTTTTAAAAAGTCAGGTTCGATACATGTTATAAATGTTATATTTATTCTGGAAGTTTTCTGTGTTCAAAAAAGTATCGAGAGCATTCACTTCGGTTAGATTCAAACACATATGTAGCTATTTGTTCATTTATATTGGGTAGTCGAAAAAGTTTTTTCGTATTTTGTCAATAGATGTCGTTGCAGTCGTATATCTCCAATGCTACCAATCACACTGTGTCATACCATATAGCGTTGGAAAGGTGAGATTTTAAGCTTCATTTAACCAGATTAAATTTGGGGAAGTTGAAAAAAAGTTACAGCTGCTCAAAAATAATTGAAAATATTGAAGAAATGATATTTTGAAATTTTTGTATAAAAAAAGGAAGAATGCCATGCAAGCCACCAATGAAATTTGTGAAGTTTACGGAGGCTGTGTCAGTAGCAATGGTTCGCTCGTTTCCGTTCTGGAATTTCGAAACTTCGATTTACACTGATGAAAGTTTTACACTGATATAATAATGTCTCTAGCGGAAAAATTACAAAAATTGGTCGACCAAAATGGTATACATTTGTTTATTTATTTATTAATATAAATATAAAAAAAAAGTTGAAGTTTGATGAGAAATACGAAAAGACTTTTTGGACTACCCAATATTACAGGCAATTTGATTGCTATGCTACTACCTAGTCTAATCGATTTGGCCCAGGATATTAACAACAAACACTTCATATAAAATGGTATTATCATCTTCAAAGTAAGTTCTCTTAAGTGGTTATGAGGAGTTAAAAACTCTGATTGGATTTTTTGAGTATATTTATTTTTATTATTTTGCCATAATCGCATTTTTAATAAATTTAATTATTATTGCAATATATTTGTGGTCTTGGGTTGAGTCCTTTGGCTTATCTGCACCCGTTTTGTTATGTATTTACTTTTATTGCATCCAGTGCAGTTAAGTAAATGTTCTTCGATACTTGCTTTTCATATTCACATTTGTATCGTATTAATATGAAAGAACAAAGCTGTTGGTCCTTAAGAATGCTGTTAGTTCTTTGTTGCAAAGCTGAGGGGAAATAAAATAAAAAGCAATGAAATAAGGTTATAGGGTTACAGCTGCGATGACGTGAAAAAAGTCTCCGGCATGGCAGGAGTTCGGCTGGCGACAATATTTTTTAAAGCCAACAGTGACGGTAATGGCTTTTAAGTACTTTCGAACAGGAAAACACAGCTCTAATTACATTTATAAACGTTAAATTGCTAGTATACAATTAAGAGGTCTTGGTAAAATTATGTTTTCAAAGGCATTTCATTTAACACAAACCTTACTTAAACTGTTACAGTAGCGACTGCTTTTTAGCTGCTATGTACGAACAATATAACTTTACTACGCTTCAACGTTCTCTAATTCTCAAAACAATCGTCACAAATTTATGTTAAAATTTTGATATATTATATTATGTACTCTTAATGTTCCTTTGGCCTCAGAGAGGCTTGGCATGATAAAGCGAAAGGAATGAGTCTGAATCCCACACTATGCCAACAGAACGGATTATAAAAAAATAGAAGTTGTGAGAACTCTGTAATCGGTGAAGTTTTGAATCAGAAATGTTCCAGAAACTGAACGAAATTGATGTGAATGATTTCTTTTTACAAACCGAATGATTATCACATCGAAACAACTGCTTGCAGCAAAAGATATACATATGTGTTTAAGTGATATGTAAATATTTTGTCATCCAAATGGAAATTCGCGTTACAAAAGATTAGCATATCCAGAATTTCTCTTTATCTGAAACAAATATCACTGTTTCGATTTTTTGCAGAATGACGTTTTGAAATAACCGTTGGACAATAATTCCACTTTCATCCATAAAAGTTCCTCTGCCGCATTAGTTAGTTGTTAAGGAATTAATTACATGGGTTTGCGGGTTTAAAAAAAGCAATGTTTTTTATTGTCCTATTAAATTCTACAGCACCTCTTGAATATTCAAGTTGATTCGTGTAATAGTTTTGGAGATACAGCCTTGAAAACTTGTGCACCGTCTTTAAACGCGTTTTTTTCGAAACTGCGAAATCGGTTGGCAAGATTTCTCGAGAACTACTTAACCGATTTTCATGAAATTTTACACAGGGCTTTGAGATACAATCCTTAAAGACTTTTATGAAGGATTTTTTTCGTTACAACTATTTGAAAAAAGAAAAATGTTGCAAAATTTTCACTGAAATTTTAATTTTATTGTAAAAATGTCTGCCAAAAATCCTATTTTAATTTTTTTTCCTTCATCCAAGTTCTAAATTAAGGTTTTAACTAAAACACGTATTTTTTTACTTTAGATGATCTTGTAAGGAGTTATGCTCCAAACGGGGACGCATTTTTTCCGAGGGGTCACTGGAAATTGGATTACAATGGCCGAGCATAAAATTTTTTTTTTCCAAATAATTTCAGAATTTCTTTGTTAAGAGTGTATGTTTTTTCAAATAAAATATTTAGTTTTTTTATATGGGAATGAATTGTTGAAAAGAGCCTGTTTTTACTCAATGAAACCCCTTAATTAAAGCATACACAAGGTCCACAGAACCAGTGCTAAAATCCAACAGGACAGCGGACTCAGTCTGATTAGTTTGGATAAAATATAGTCTTTCTGTGAGCTCGTTAGTTTTACAGTTTCCTGCAATTCCGCTATAACTTAGTACCCAAACCAGTCTCACCCTTTCCCTCCAACCTTCAGTCACCCACATATACCTCGTTGGCATATACGCAGAGAAGGAACCACACCTTATAAGTTTTTCGTTTTGAGATTCCATTTAAGTATGTGAATTCGATTTTCAAACCGAATAACTTCGTTTATACTCGTATGTGAGAACAAAATATAGATCATATCTGAGTGATACGATTCAAAACCGAGAGATGCTTACCCAACAAACAACGCCGAAAACGTAAAATTCGGTAAATTCGCTTAAACCAAAAAATTGTACGGAAGTCTATGCTTGTTAAGATTAAAATTAAAATAAAAAATATTTACAATTTACAATTATTACAATTTTGTAAGATATTGTATAATGGTACGGTTAAAAATTACTACAAGCGCGATAAATCAATAATTAAATATGTCAGTGACATTACACAGTGCGAAATGGGCAAAAGCGGACAATAACCATGCCTACTTCCCATATAACACAATTTTAAATTCCATTTGATTCTATCACTTTCCAGTACACATATCAGGAAGCAATTGATATAATGGTACAACTTTGCACTAATAATTTTTTTAAAGTATTATCTTATGACCAAAAATTGTCCAAATCCAACAAAAACTGTTCAAATTCCTAGGTACCGAATATGTTGACCCCATTATCTATAGTTGACCTTTGATTTTTGAAATATCGGTTAATGTATGAGACATACAATTGAACAGAGGGAATCTTTTCCTGATAATAATAACTGTGTATAAAAAAGGGACTGAATCGGTCAATACTTCCCTGAGCACCCATATATCTAATATACAGATTTTCGAACTTCTGGATGACTTTATACCGGATATATTTGCCAATACGAGTATGTGAGTTATCTCAATGAGCGTGTTTTACTCATAACAGTTTATATTTATGCTTAAAATAGATAAAATTGGGCGAAAACTTGGCCTAGACCCAGTATAACCAATATCAGGATTTTAGAACAACCGGTTGACTTTACTTCATATCATTGGTGTTTGTATGTGCAACCCAGGGAAAATAGATAAAATCGGGTCAAATATTACCACCAAATCTCATATATTGTATATAACGACTTTTGTTCTAACAAACTTTATGCGTCTGTCAGTGATCGGAAATTTCTGCATATGTACATATATAGTATACTATATATGTAAATAACAATTACATGTCACATCTTCTCCGGGGTAAGCTAGCTGAGTCAAGTTTGATCCATCTCAAATTACTTTATTTCTCAATTATATTAGGTAGTCGAAAAAATCTTTTCATATTTTGCCAATAGATGTCGTGTCATACCATTTAATGTTGGAAAGGTGAGATTTTAAGCTTCATTTAACCAAAAAAAATTAAATTCGGGGAAGTTGAAAAAAAGATTCAGCTGTTCAAAAGTGAGCGAAAATAATGAAGAAATTCGGTATATTTTGAAATTTTTGTATAAAAAAGGAAGAATGCCACGCAAGCCACTAATAAAATTTATGAAATTTACGGAGACGACGCTGTATCAGTTCGTGTAGCACCACAATGGTTCGTTCGCTTCCCCCTTCACAGGTACATTTGTTTTAGTAACTATGTGTCCGGTTTGTATGGAAGCTATATGCTATAGTGATCCGATCAGAACAATTTTTTCGGAGATTATATTATAACCTTAAGCAGTAATCCATGTCAAATTTCGTGAAGATACCACGTCAAATGCGAAAGTTTTCCTTGATTCCGATCGTTCGGTTTGTATGGCAAACCAAAATTACATTATTTCTATGAACAATAACTCGTACCAAATTTCGTGAATATATCTTGTCAAATGCAAAAGTTTTCCATACCAGCACTAGATTCCGATCGTTTAGTTTGTATAGCAGCTATATGCTACAGTAAGCCGATCTGAACAATTTCTTCGTATATTACATTATTATCCTAGAAAATAATCTGTGCCAACTTTTGTGAAGATATGTACATTGTCAAATGTAAAAGTTTTCCATACAAAAACTTGATTCCGATCGTTCAGTTTGTATGACAGCTATATGCTATAGTGATCCGATATCGGCAGTTCCGACAAATGAGCAGCTTCTTGAAGAGAAAACGACGTTTACAAAATTTCAATACGATATCTTAAAAACTGAGGACCGACGGACTAACTGACAGACAGACAGACGGACATGGCTAAATCGACTCAGCTCAACATACTGATCATGTATATATACATATACTTTATAGGGTGTCCGACGATTCCTTCTGGGTGTTACAAACTTCGTGACAAACTTAATATACCCTGTTCAGGGTATACAAATATATTAATTTTATACGAGTAATTATGAGAAAAATGCCGGTTAAAAATTAAACCTCTACAAACACTCGAGGCAGACACAAAAATATAAGATTTTAACGGCAACGAAAAAATTTCGGTGGTGCTGTCTTACTACGCCTTGTGATTTCAAACCTTGCAGGCACTCCTCCCTTTTGGCCAAGGGCCTAAAAACTTCGACTGTCCATAAGTATGCGCTGTAAATAACTCAACCTTTTATAATTTAATAAAGATGTTGACGAAATCAATTTATATATACAATAATAATTGCTAGCCAATCTAAAGTCTTCTAAATCTACCAAAAGCATTGTTGATGAAAAGCATAACTTTTCAAACTTAATTTCTACATTTTCTGGATATATAGTACTTACAGGTAGAATGCTAACTCACAATATTCGATTGAATATTTGTCTTCCAGTACAAATATGTATGTACATATGTATATGTAAATACAAATCCTCGAATTTAAAAATGCGCGTCAATCTTGAAAATACATTTTATACTAACACTGAAATTAATTCTTTTCTATGGCAGTTTCATGATACGAAAGTGGAAGAACTCAACGCAGCTGTTAAATTAAAAAAAAATATTCAGTTGATTTATCCGATAAATTGTACATACATTTAACTTATTGCTAGAAACTTCGAAATTCATCGCTTTGAGAATATTTTGCACTTTAACCATTTAATGTTTGAAGTGGTGCCTCCAAAGCTCGAAAGGCTCATATTCAAAAACTTAATCACGATAGTCAACGGATTTCGAAAGAACCGTTTTTTCATTAATTAGATCGATAAAGAAATGTTTAAATGAGATGTTTCTGTCTTTTCGTCTTGCAATTCCTATATTCCGGTATAATCTGGAAAAATATTTTTTTTTTATTTTTGACATACGTAGACTATGATATATACATACATTACTGGCTTTCAAAATCGTATAAAACAAATTTTTTCCACCCAACATCAACAAGAAAGATAAGATGAAAGCATAAAGTCAAATATTCCTGTAGCAAGGGGGCCCCACCTTTTACCCTTGGCATGGTTTTTTTTCGGCGGCCCTATTTATGGCACGTGCATTGCAGCTCTATTAAGAGGTACATCCAGTGTGAAAATTTGAAAAAATCGTTTGTTTTCATATTTCAATGTTTATATTTTTAAAAATAACTTAAAATCGATATCACAAATAGTTTTTGAGTTATAGCCATTTAAAGGGTAGTCGCCCAGTTCAATCAGCTCCATCAGTTTACCTTTGAACATTTGTTTCTTCAAATAACATTTTTCGAAATTGCTGCAGTGACAAATCGAAGACAAATGATCTGATTGTCATGAAATTTTCTGGCTGTAATAATAATTCTGCATACTATGTCCGAATAGGCTTTTGATCTGATGAAAATCCA
Source organism: Bactrocera tryoni (assembly GCF_016617805.1). Taxonomy (NCBI): domain Eukaryota; kingdom Metazoa; phylum Arthropoda; class Insecta; order Diptera; family Tephritidae; genus Bactrocera; species Bactrocera tryoni. Next base: position 46,824,075 of record NC_052500.1, on the reverse strand, counting down.
ATTTGGTCAGTCTAAAAACAACCAAAATTTTGGAAAAAGCGAACTTTTTTTAAATTTTTGTTTTTTTTTATCGGCTTTGATTTGTACTGATAATTTCTCTTAGTTTAATGAGAATTTTTTAGGTTTAGGTTACATCCACGGAGAAAGCCGGCATCATTGCAATACAGCTTGAAACATGTACAAATGTATCCTTCATAAATGATTAGAAGACAGTTACTTTCACAGAAGATAGAAAGCTGATACTTATATTGTAGAAGATGCTGTTATAAATGCCTAAAATATTGATTCTTATAGTTTGTTCTAATGCAATATGTATTAAACATTCTTATAATTAATATTCTCTTTACAACCATCCTTAGGGTCGTTTTCTCAATGCCTGGTTAGCCGTTTTTTTAACCTGAACTTAACTGACAGATGGTTGCTAACCACATATTGAAAAATCGATCTTTAGATAATCAACTGTTTTATTCCAATGATTGGAACCGAAGCTAAATAAATTTTTTAATTTTTTTTATTGTATATGTACATACATACATATGTGGGTATATTACTTTACTCCTTTACCAAAAAAAAAAACAAAACAAAAACATAATTCAATGTTACAATATAAAGTGTGAAATTCTTATATTAGGTATAAGGTGGCTACGGGTAGTATGGTCTCGATTGTATCCATTTTTGGTATTACATTATATCATTACCATAAAAACATGCCGTATTAGTTTCATTAATATACCTCTCAAATTAATCAGTATACTTATAAGGTATAAAGCCAACCGGATGTTTGAAAATTCTTATGGTATGTATGTAAATGGCAACTAAGGGAAATATTGTCCCGATTTTATTCATTCTTTGGGATCATAATATACTACTACCAGAAAAATATGCTCTCTACGCTTCATTTATCATTATTCTCATAGATGATCAGTTTTTTCTTGTCACTCCCCTCTGGAGCATAAGGGCTCTAATAGGTTGCACCATCTCACACGATTTAGGCAGTAGTGTTTTCGTCGTCGCAAGTGATCAATTGGGTAATTCGAGCAGGTCTGACCTTCTCCATGTTAATCTGTGTCGGTCACATCTTTTGCTCCCTGCGAATTCCAATGAAGTTTGAGTTTTTCCGAGAGTATTCTAGTACAGAGTGATTTTGTGCAGGTTCCTCTTTCATTAAACTCCATAGGGGAAACGGTCAAAATTCTAAAATTAAAATTCTGAAGTCGAAATTACGGAATCAAAATTCTGGGTCGACAAAATTCTGGAAATCGGAATTCCGCAATTCCTTCGCCTTTTTTGGCTGCATTTCAAAATTCTGGTTTTTCATAATTCCGGAATTTAGGTTTTCCATAATTAATTCTGGAAATTTTTTCCCCAAAATTTGAGCCAAATCGTGTATCTTATATAAATTTGCTTATACATACATAATAATATAACATAAACAAAACATAACCTCCAAAATTCAAACATTTTTTTCGGAAAGTCAAAAAACAACATTATTAACAAATACAAATCAAATAGATACTACATTAATGGATTATGAGAATGTTCATTTCTTTTTTATCGTATAACATGTTCACAGCCATCCAATTGTGTGACAATACGCACGGTACATTTGTTTATAGCTCGTTCAGAACAAGTCCAGTTAAATGTTTTGTTATTTTTTCGTTCCAAATACATAGAAGAAGTAGCCGTCGACGTTTAACATGTCTTTTCCTTTATTGGACTTCACCACAGTTATATTTTCCATCATTTCACAAAAATATTTAGCACGTTTTTATTAATGAAATTGCAGTAACACATTGCTTAGTCAGTATATATATATACATATATGTATGTACATAGTAAACTAAATCATTATGGTAGTACAAAAAAGTAAATGAAGAACAACAAACAAAGCAATAACAATAACAAATACAATCATAGTAGTACAAAAAAGTAAATGAACAACAACAAACAAAGAAATAACAATAACAAATACAATCATGTAATTGTACAAAACGATACTTACTAGGCAATAAAACATATGATTACAGAATGGCAAAATTCTGTAATTAGTGATTAAAAATGCGTGTTGATAACAAAAAAGTGCGCACTTTAATTACAGAATTTTGCCATTCAGAAATTTGCAATTTAGAATTTCGTTATCCAGAATTTTGAATTCCAGAATATTGACTTCCATAACTTTGATTCCCGGTGTTCCGACTTCCGGAATTATGAATGCAGAATTTCCAAAAAAGCAGAATTTTGACCCCAACCCACTCCATAGTGCTTGATGCTTTTTAATCTGGGCTAGAATATTCTGCATATGATTCGTAGACCCTTGTTGTTGAATGCTTGCAGACTTTGAGTTGTGGTGTTCGAAACCAACCATGTTTCACTTTCGTACAACGTCGCCCACTTCACGTATGCGGTGAATATTCCGATCTTCGTACTTTGGAAATTTTTAACCTTGCAGTCTTCGAAACGCCGCTTTTGCCTTGCTTTCCGATTGTAAAAATGCTTGTGAGGTAGGAGAAGCTGTCGATGAACTTAATTTAATGATTGTCAGTCTTTATTTCCCTTCTGCTGGAGTGATATACTCTCCTGGCGTTTTTTTTCCGATGTTTACCTCAGGTCAGACAGTGCATGCCAGTTCGACTATGTTTGTAACCTCTTCAAATGTTTTAGTTGCCGCACTAGGTTCCATACAGTGCCTTTTTTGTGTAGGCTGGTATACTCATGAAGAACTTTCATAAATTGAAAGTGAAGTTATTGCGATCAACATGTGGGCCAAACAAAATCCGTGATCACCGGAAATTCCATCGAAACTGTGCGTGAATTCATCAAAAATCAGCCGAAATCATCATTGAAATTCATGGAGATGTAATTGAACATCTCCAAAACATCGCCATTTTGACCAAACATTTGGGCTTACGAAAGGTGTGTGCATGGTTTATTTCGCAGAATCAAACATTCGATCGACGCTTGTGACCGATTATTTGACAAAAAATCACATTAACCATTAACCACTCCCCGTATTCACCTGATATAGCACCGCGCGACTTCTTCCTTTTTGGAAAAATGCATTTGCCCATGAAAGGAAAGCGTTATGGAGACGTAGAAGCCATTCAAAAGGCTTGCACCGGCATACTGGCGGCCATACCGGCCAACGAGCTAAAACACTCGTTCGATATGCTTTTGGACTGTGCAAAAAGCTGTATTGAAGCAGAAGAAGAGTATTTTGAATAAAATAAATTGATTTTGCCGAAAAAACCGTTTGTTCAGTTTTTTTAATCCTGTTTACTTTGGAACGCACTTTTTATGCAATACTAAGCTTTATATTAAAGAATACATAAATCCAGACCATGCTCGATTAATTAATAATATATAATATAAGAATACGGGGAAACAAGAATGTTTGTACAAGTCAATTCCACAATAAGAAATTTAAGAAATAATAATATTTTAGCCAGTAGTGATCTTAATAACAAGAGTGCGTTGGCACCTCGCATAATGCCACATGTGCACGACCGGTGTGTTTGTTTACTATAACTCCACTGACATACTAGAAACACTTAAGCTTTTACACCAGTGCACCTGTGCTTGAAAATTTATTATCATGTTATTATATGCACCGACCGACTAAAATGTATTATATAATAAATTAAATGCTTAAATATCTGTGAATGTATAGAAATTACGGAAAAGTTTTACTTTTTAAATATAACAGAAATCAAAATGGGTTCGAATCATATTTCGGATATACTAGTCTCGCATGAATATATGACTATGGAACAACAACACCAAATGCATCAACATCAAATCAACCCTATAATGAATCCTGAGAATCCAAGATCACCTATTGATTTACAGGAGGGATCATCACGACCAGTACGACGAGCCAGCCAGAGGACTACACAGGTATTATGTTATAAAAAATTAATAAAAAAACTAACTTCGGCTACACCGAAGCTATATTATGATTTACAGGTGCCTTCTTAATAGTTAAAAAAGACATTTATTTTGATTTTAGTCGGAAAGTTGGATCCGATCCAAAAAAATGCTGCGGAGAATGAAGTACTGTTCTAGACAATACTCCATTACCAAATTTCGTGAAGGTATCTTGTCAAATAAAATAATTTGTTCGAAACTTGTAGCGCTGCTTTGGATAATAATCTATTCGAAATTTTGTGAAGACACCCGGCAAATAAAAAGAGTTGTTCATACATAGACTTGAGTTTGATCGATCAGTTTTGTGTGGCAGCTATGTATATCCCATAGTGTTACGCACTCAGCGATTCCAATAAATAAGCAAAAATTTCAGATCGATATCTCAAACAATGAGAGACTAGTTCACTTATATACAGTTAGAGATATATTATATATACTTGTATATACTCTTTACATATTCCATCCAAAATTTACATTGAAATTATTTTTTTCCGTTCAAAACATATTTTTTTACGTTCTTTGAGTCAAAATATTGGAGACGTATTTTCTTTTATTTCGTATCCATATATCAATACATTTTTCAGCACAGATTAGTATATTCTTTAACATCAGATATGTGTCATACTGACCCCATACTTCTGCACCTTCAAGTAGCGGTCTGTTAATATAATACGGAAGTATGTCGTATTATCCGTCGTGGTAGCCACTGTGACGGCATATACATATGTTTTAAAAGTTCATGGATCTTCAAAACCTTCCTGAAACCACGTTAAAACTCGATATACTAATTTTTGACGGTACTTTGTACGCGAAGGAGAATAATCGTCGTATACACTATCAAAGTGATATTTGGTTTCACTGAAGAATTTCTGTTCCTGAAACAAGAATTCAATCATCATCAACAGAAATGGATTTTTTTTTGTTTTTCTAAAATGTCTAAACTTGGGCCCTTTCGCACGATGTTGAAATAAAACTATGATTCGTATTCTTCCCAAACGAGAATGTACGACATGATAGTGGCGTCATTCGGTGATGATTTTATGGAATCGCCCGTAAAATAGGGTTTGGTGTCATACACTGATTTATTAAATATTTTCTTTTCCCGGCTGGTTATATCTGTTTGAAGTTACATATGCATTTATTGTTATGGATTTATATATAAGGACACATTAAGTATTTCTGTGTTATATGTGGGTTGAAAGTAAAGAAACTGTAGTTCATTTTTTAGTTCGTGACAGTCCAGCAAAATGTAGAACAATTTCTTTCCCTTTGCATTTCAGTTAAGCAATAATAATTATGAGATGGAAATGACAGATTCAAGTTCACAGAGCGACGATACAAGCGGCGGCGGCGGCAGCAGCAACGGTGGTAGTGCACGCCCATCCAGCCGCGCTAGGAATTCCTTAACGGGCACCACACAAAGCCGGCGCAGGAAAGGCGTTCTCAATGCAAAGGAGCGTAATCTGCGGCGATTGGAGTCAAATGAGCGCGAACGCATGAGAATGCACAGCTTAAATGACGCTTTTCAGGTAATGTCATGCAATGTATATGTCTCCATTCAACATATTTTATGTTAAATATTGTATGCACTTATGTATTGTAATGTGTGAAGTGTGGCAAGCGAAGAAACCAACCAGGCAATGAAAGAAAAAATTTTCGAATGCAGTATTGATAATGTTTGTTTAATTTATACAAATAAAAAAACAGGAATCCCAAATGCATATAAGTTTGTATATCTTATTTTATATCTTCTTATATATTTCAGTCGTTGCGTGAAGTTATTCCACATGTGGAAATGGAGCGTCGCCTATCTAAAATTGAGACTTTAACTCTAGCGAAAAACTACATAATAAATTTAACGCATATAATTCTCTCGAAACGCAATGAAGAGTCGTCGTTGGATTTGAATGGTGTAATATTGAATGGCGCCACTACCGATCTAACCGGCAATGGCGGTATTGGCGGAGTTGGTGATGTTGGACTCGGCGTTGGTGTTGGCGTTGGCATTTTAAATCTAAATGCTGGCGGTGGCGGCAATAGCTCTGGGCCTGGCCCTGGACCTGGGCCTGGGCCCTGTTATGATGACGTTCTAACAAATGGCACAAATTCGTACGATTGCGCCTTGGCTGCGGCAGATGTGGTGAATCAGCAACCTCGTCTAACCACCGCCACCACAACCATACAAATACAGAATCAAAGTCTCAGCCATATGCAGCCACAATTGTCGCAACATCTAATGCAAGCGAATCACAATCAATTGATGTTACAACAACCGACAACAACTACATTATTACTCAACAATGGTTTTGATGCGAGTGATAACAATAATAGTTATGATGAACCTTTTCGAGAATTTATATAAATTCGAAAATTTACAAATATACACTCAAGTTCACTTCGATGAATGATTACGACAATTGCAGACTCATTGGATAGTTTGGACAGGAAAGAGTTTCTCAACCATAATTGATTTGTAAACTTGTACAAAAGGTAGAAGCCAAAAAAATTCACGAAATTCATATTGAATAAACTACAGTTCTTGTATAATTTTACCAATTTCCATAATTAGAGTATTCAAGTAACAGGAATTTTGTTTTAGAAGATATTGAAAAGCAGTGCATATTTAAACTCAGATATTTCTAAAGTTTTAAGTTAATAAGTACTAAAAAAGGTCGACAGTATACAGAGTGCCACCAATGTGAAGATTGAACCGTTTCTAATGCTTTTTATACTCTTGGACACAATTGCATTTTAATTTTATAAAAATTCTAGTATAAACGAATTATTGCATAAAACAAAGTTTGTGCTTGACCAAAAAGTATTAAATTCGCTAATATTTTTTTCAATTTACGATGCTTCGGATATATTTTTGAAAAGATCAGATTTTTAATAACTTTATTTCGCATATATTTTTTAAAATATGATTCAATTAAAACATGTTAGTAACTCAAACATCTTCAACGTAACTATCATCTTGAAAGAAAAGGTGCACATAATCGGTTCTAATTTTCCTAAATTATATATAACATCATGACTTTGGCTTCATTAATTGGACAGTATTACTGCAGAAAATATTAATTTATTTAAAGTTTAAATCTCCCATACAATTATCACCGCACTTGAAATTATTCAATGAGTTTATTTCCGTTACAGACTATTGCAATTACGAATTCGAAAGTTAAAAATAATGTATATAGCAAAACTTGAGAAATGTTTATATGTCATCTTAATAAGTAGTAAAGTTGATCAGTGTTATTAGATTTATATAAATACTAAATGGATATTATCATTGTGCAAAAGCTAATTAAATTAACTATAAAATTGGTCAATCCCATCAAATGATTTTTTTTTGACAATTGTGGAAGTATAACACCAATTTGTCGCTAAAGGTCGCAATTATTTTTTCCAGTTCCTAAATGTTCACAGCTTGTCCATATTTAAGGGGTCGGTAGGGTAATCTTTATTAAAATTTTTTTTTGCATTTTCTGTTCTCGTATACCCTTCGAATTAATATAGAAACCCACTTTACCATTGGAAGGTTTCGAAAAAGGCCCAAAAATAATAATACCGCTCGACATTCGGAGCGCTCGGAGTGCACACCTCAAACTTTAAACGCGTTTTCCTCAAAACACACCTTTTTGAACTGGCGGACATGATTCCTACTCAACCGATTTGCTTGATTTTTTTTTTAATTGTTCACAAAAAGCCTAGCTATCGTCCCTACAAGATTCATAATTTTATATAATTTTTTGACAATGTTATCACAAAATTTATGTAAAAAAAAGATGGAAAAAATTAAAAAAAAAACGTTAAATTACTTTTTTAATTATGAACATTTTTTCATGATTCTAGTAGGGACGATAACCATTCACGTACTTTTCAAGAATAAATTGGGTTTCAGATGATCCAAACATGAGAAATCGTGTCCGCCAGTGAAAAAACACATCTCACCCAGCCATTTCTCCGACAGATGTCATCAAAAAATTCCGAAAAAATTTGTTTATACACTCCACGATATATCTCATGATATGTGAAAAAAGTTCTATTGTAAAATAAGAATTTCTAAAAAAAAAATGTTAAAAAAACAGGCCAGATTACCCTACTGACCCCTTAATTTTTTTTCTTTTATTTTTCGAATATAGTCGAATTAAACATTGGGTAATCTGTGCGAAAATTAAATAGTTGGGTTTTTGAGAGGTTTAAATGTTCTACAAAAAAAAAAAATTGTGGCCTTCTAAGAAGGAAATAGTTGAACATACATACATAAAAAATAGAAGTGGTAATAATTAATGATTACTAAAGGCAATAACAATGATAATTCTGATTTAATTCTAGCATTTGTTTATAATTATTTATAAAAACTTGGCGCTAATAGTGGTGAACTTTAGGAGATTGTAAAAATATTGTGATCTTTAGAGTTAAATGTCTTGGGACTTCATTAAGAATTATAGTGTAGTGCAAACCAAAATAAATCAGATAAAAATTCCTAATAATATTACACGTGAGAAATACTTATACTCAGATAAGTATTATGACAATTTTAGAAAAGTGCTTCAAAATTAAAATGCTATATAAACTTATAGTTGGTTGTTAGCGAAATAATACGAAAATGTTTATATAAGTAAATAATATATTTGCTTTTTAAAAAATATTGAAAAATTATAAAACTGTAAATAGCTAAGATGCTCGTTAATAGCGTATGAAGGAGGTTTGTATGCGTGTACAATTGTAAATACAGAATATATAGGATTTTATGTATAAGAACTTAAAATCAATTAGCCTATTTTTAAGTAGAAATCTTAAAGATTAAACATCGAAACTAAACAATAACTAGAAAGCAAAACTAAAGTAATACATGAGACCATAAAGTAATATTGAATGCTTCTCACACTTGTCTTTATAAGTACATAACTCAAACACATTTTTTTTTAATTTGAATCATTTTTAATTTTACACAATTACATTATTTTTAGATTTCATAAAATCCATATGTACGTTATCTATTTCATTACTTTGAAGAAGTCCTGTCAATAATCCACGATATCTGTAAATTTTGCTTTACTTTATCCCCTTTTACGGTTTTCAACCCAACTGTATTTAGGTTGAAGTTTTGAAATATTGTACTACGGTTTTCAACTCAACTAGTCAAAAAGCAATACCCGTGTTAATTTCAACTTTTTTTTGGTATAATGTTTTCAACTCTGTGCCAGGGGGGTTAAGTATCAAAAATTTTCAACTGTTAACTAGCTGATGTATTTAAATATTTATGAATTTATTTAGCAAAAATATTAATAGCTAATGGAACTATTATACTTGTATTTACAATTTGGAAAACTATTTTATTCACAATTTCAAACTATTCTAATCAGTTAGTATGTGCAAAATCTTTAAAGTCTATAGGCAGGCGCCCAATAATTTCAAGGAAATTGGACATGAACTTGAAACCTTTACGGAAAAATTTAGACATTATGAAATGTTGTTTCAATCATTTAAACGCCTAGATGATCAAGAAGATAATCCAAAACCTTCCTCCAAATGTAAACGTCCGTCTGATGAAGAAACCATGGCATCTTCCCTGAAAAAATGCCCCCTTCCAACATTGACCTCATTAATCTTTCTTCCCCTTGTCCTCAAGGAGAAAAGGTTTCGTTTGCTCAGAATACAAAGAAAACTGTTACTGAATATGGTAAGCAAAAAACCTCTCAAGATCCTCCTCTACATAACTAAGTATGGTAATAAAAATTTAGTTGTAATACCGTGAAAATTTTCATCTCAAGATTTGCTATGGATAACACAGTTGATTACATAAAGTGTTATATCTTGTCAAAATGAAAAACGGACGATACTGACATCCGAAAATTTAACTTCAAATACCACAGGAATATTTTGTCTTTTAAGATCGACATATCCACTGACAATTTTCAATTGGTGCTTGACAGCATTTGGTCTCTTTCTGGGTGAATTCGAGCATAAACGTGATAAACCCAATGTAGTTGTTGCTAAAATGACTAAAAACCCCGTTGATACAAAAAACTGATTAATAATAATTCACTGAGTATTTATTATCAAAATGTAAGAGTTCTTAATACAAAATTTACTGACTTGTTTTAAGATAGGATTAACTGTAATTTTAAAATCAGCAGAATAGGAGGTGGTGTCCTGTTTGCTGTACACTCTTCAATTGCGTCTGAAGAAGTCGATGTTCCTCATGCAGACTTCATTGTGTTTGAGTGCATTCGAAATAGCGCCAATTGTGGCAATTTTTACATAACTGTATCATATATACCGCCTCAATCGGACTTACATATATGTTTATTGTATATGCTGCATGCTTCTTTAATAAATAATGTTTCCTCCATGGTTAATAATACTGATTCCATGATTGTTTTGGGACATTTAAATTTACCTTGTGTATTATGGAAATCTATTGATGATTACATCATTCCTGTTAAAACTCATTTATGTTTTAACGAGTTCTTAGATGAAATGTCGGAGTTTGGTATTAACCAAATTAATTTAATTTCAAACAAGTTTGGTAAGTTCTTAGATCTGGTTTACGTTGATAACGCTTCAATATTCTCTTTTGCCCGATGTGATCCTTTGGCTCTGCCAGAGGACGAGTCCTTCTGCTTTGGAAATTAATATCGAAATCAAAGACAACTTAGTTCATAATAATACACAAGACCTTTGTTCTCGGTTCAACTTTGCGAACGCTAATTTTAAGAAGATAAATCCCGAACTTTTTAAAGTAACTTGGCCAGATTACAGCAAGCCTTTTGAATGACCTCTCCGTCTGCATAACGCTTTTCTTTCATGGGCAAATGCATTTTTCCGAAAGGAAGAAGTCGCGCGGTGCTATGTATATCAGGTGAATACGTCTCCCTTTTTAATGAAACTATTTTAAATTTATTTGAAAGATATGTTTCGAAATTTGTTAACATATTACTCCAAAAATAAGTTCCAATATATGGTTTTCGTGAGAGTTATGTAAATTAAAAAATAGAAAATCTCGTGCTTTAAACTAGAAAAAAAAAAACTGGTTTAGATGTTGACTTTTCAAAATATTCAAAATTGCGTCGACAATAATAATTACATAGTAAACAAAGTAAAAAATAATATTATACATAATCCAAAATTGTTTTATGGTTTCGTAAACTCCAAACACTAATTTTTCGTCCGCGATGAAATATAAGTCTACCATGTCCAGTGTAAATCACTTAATTTCTAATATGTTTGCTGAATTCTTTAGGTTCAATTACTCTTGAAAATCTCATAAAAATGCTCCGCATCGGCACAAGTTACACGTCTTATATTAACTAAATATATTAAGATTAAAAAAAACAGAACAAATGGTTTTTTTCAGCAAAATCAATTTATTTTGTTCGAAATAGTCTCCTTCTCCTTCAAAGCTTTTTGCACGGTCCAAAAGCATATCGAACAAGTGTTCTAGCTCGTTGGACGGTATGGCCGCCAATATGCAATTTTCGGTCGACGACGAAAATGCGATAAATTGATGTTTTGGAGATGTTCAATTCCATTTCCATGAATTTAACGCACAGTTTCGCTGGAATTCCGGTGATCACCGATTTTGATTGGCCCACATGTTCATCGTTATTAATGTCCTCACGACCACTTTGAAAACGTTGAAACCACTCGTGCACTCTGCTAGTCTAGTCTGTGGTAACGTTCTCAAAGTAATCTCAATTTTAAAAATTATTCACCTTTTTGTGAGCAATAACTATTATAAAATGTTTTGGTTTTTCGTTTAAAAATTTTCAGCAGTTCAATTACCTTTCAAATCTTAATTTTTTAGGTTGGCAACACCAATTAACTTTGCCTGAAAATAGTTCAAAATGGTAATTCCAAAAAAATAGTTGAGTTGTAATGAAGTTCCGCTTTTTTGCTCTTTATTCAATGCTTTATAAAAAGTGTTACAGTGATCGGATTTAGTTCAAATATGCGCCGTTTCGTTCAATAATCTGTTTCCATCTAGACGACAACTTCATAATACCCCCCTCGTAGAAGGCCCCCTTCTTATTTGCGAAGAACTCGGACAGCCACTTTTCACAAGTTCAGTTCAACTTTACACCAACGTTTGCCATAGAATGGAACAAGTGGTAATCACTTGGCGCTATGTCCGGGCTAAATGGTGGATGCGATAAAACCTCCTATCTGAGCTCCCGTAACTTCTGACGTGTCATCAACGAAGTACATATATGGTCTGGCGTTGTCCTGGTGGAACACTACACCCAATTCTGGACGCTTCTGGTCGATCGCCTGCTTCAAGCGGTCCAGTTGTTCGCAGTAGATGGTAGAATTAAGCATCTGTCCATATGGGAGCAGCTCATAGTAGATGATTCCCTTCCAATCCCAATCCCACACAGCAAAACCTTCCTGACCGTCAATCCCGGCTTGGCCACAATTTGGGACTATTCACCGACCTTCGACCACGACCGTTTTCACTTAATATTGTCGTATGTGATCCATTTTTCGTCGCCAGTCACTATCCGATTCAAAAATGGGTCGAGTTAGTTCCGTTTCAGCAGCATATCGCAGACGTTGATTCGGTTCAGAAAGTTTTTTTGCGTCAAATCATGCGGCACCCAAACATCAAGCTTTTTTGTGTATCCAGTCCTTTGCAGATGGTTTCAAATGGTTTCGTCACAGGTTTTCCGCCGGCTGGCTTATCCATTGTGTCGTTTTCACACGCTCTGAATCGTCGAAACCATTCCTCCGCAGTTCGCAGTGATAGAGTACCATCCCCCAAAACACCAGGAATCTCACGGAACGTTTCCTTAGCGGATTTGCCTTTAACGAAGGAAAACTTTAAGATAGCGCGAATTTCACACTAGAAAATTGGAATGTTAGGATGTGATGCACCAATTTTATTGTCTCTGACTCTTTAGGTTATTGATTTATCGCCCTTAAGTAGTTTTTGACAAAACCGTTATATGTGAAGTGGGCGGGGTTATCATCCGATTTCATCCTCTGTAGTGTGCTTATGGAATTTTTTCTGATCTTGTGATTCCGTCTCGCCCGCACTTTTTTTGTGTCAAAGAACACGTGCATAAAGTTTCATTAAGATATCTCATTTTTTACCCAAGTTATCGCTTGCACAGGCGGACAGGTAGATGGTCGGACAGACGGGCATGGCTAATTCGACATAGCTCGACATGTCGATCATTTATATACAAACTACGTTGTCGGACGAGTCCTTCTGGAATTTACAGACTTCGTAAACATGTTCATTCAGTACTTTTTTTTTATGCATTTCTTTTTTTTTTTTGTAAAATCACACACCCAGATTTTATTTTACTTACAATTAATTAAATAATTAATGAACTATTGATAAGAAAAATATTCATAGTTAATAAAAATTGTTGTCAGTCAAAATTGCTTACGTGCAAACACTTATACATAGAAAAATGCTTAGCTTCGCCTTGTTTAAATGTGTGTACAATCCTAGTTGAATAGTTTTCAAACCTACTGTAAAGGGATTAAGAACGTTGTATTCGCATATATTTGTCGGTAGTATAAGTAAATTAGAAGAATTAAGAGCATAATTTGGCTGGAAACGATGGTGGAAATATACGAAAATACAATTAAAAAGGAAAGATTAAAGAAAAGCTTTTTTCAAAGTGATTTAATAATATAATAAAGGAAAAACATCGTTAGTTGCTTAAACAACTGTAAATTGAATTAAGGAAACAGTGTTTTTAATTGGAAGGGCATACGCATATCTGCTGATGAACCGTGAGAACACCGCTGTGTTTAATCTAAGCGATCAATATTAGAACACTCCGATACTGGCACAATTTCACGACAATAATTTTATTTTCGTCACTTCACTACAAACCTGTATTTATATGCGTTCGCTTTTAATTATCATACTTGCTGTTTGATGCAGTAGTTAATAAACAGACCCTGCAGGAAATTATCCTAATATGACTATACTTATAGCAGCAGTGCTTGCGACATGCTTGTACGACAATAACAAAATTTATCCGTTGTTTTAATTTTGTATAACTTACTTCTTTTGAATGGACTATGGAACCATGAACATTTGAATTTGATGTTCTTTACTTCATTTATGGCAGGCAAACGGCAAAAAATGGATGCAGATCACCGCGTCTCCTTGGAACTACGGGTCCGAAAAATTGTCTCCGATAATTATAACTTCAGGTTGTCCTTATACTATGTTTATCGAAAAAAGAGGCGAGTTATATTATTGAAATACGTGGAACATCCCTTCCTAATGAAAGTGTATCCTTGTGACAAAAATGGATTTTTACTACTACTGCCTCTTATAGGTATTTTATAACGAGAGATTGATTTCCGCCTTCCCACTTGACTACCCCCACCAGTTTATGTTGGTCAATATGTGTTATATATTAATGAAATTAAGTGTATATGTTTTCTTAAACATAATGTGGTTTAGTTATGTACATAAATAATTGCACTGCCGATTTTATGCTGGCTGATGCTCTTGGAAGATATCCACAAGTAAAATAAAAAATAAAATAATAATATTAAAATTATGTTTGACATTTTATCTAGCACAGTTGGTTTTGGTGTAATTTTTTGTGCAACTACTTTTCAAATGTTGCAAGCTTTGTGCGTTTTTTCGAACTCATGCATACGGGGAGTTAGCATTACCTTGCAAATTGCTGGAGTATTAAATGTTTGGTTAGACCCGAACTTAATCATTTTTTACTTGTTTAATATTAAAAAAAAACAAAAACATAAACTGTTGAACTCTACATTTGTGCCAATGCACTAAATTTTTCCTACCGAGTGTGCATATGTGTATGGTATGTTCCTATAAGTTTCTATCTTCTGTTGATTAAATCGACACAACCACCGCTATTAGCGCCTCCCGAGCTACAATTATTTGGCGCAGTCAACGCGCCGAAGTGGGGTAATGGCAAAATCGATTCACATGAGAGGTTCTAAGCCTCCCGTAGATACGCTTAATACAGTTGGAATTTTAGCCCGAATAAGGTGTCGAAAGACACGGACCGTGCATATAAGAGTACATACGTACATGTATGAATGTATGAGTGGTTTACTTTAGAATTCAAAAATCTTTAGGGAAAGGACTGTCAGGAAGGCGCCTGGTTGTAAAGAGTAGGTTGTAAAAGAAACGTAGGAAATGAGCTATTGTTTTTTAATTAGTGCTTTCTCTCAGTGTACCTCACATGAAATTACAAACTTTGTAAAATAGGTTGTTGAGACTGTAATATACTCTTCTCCCATTTTGTTCGATCATTTTGTTGTTGCATTTATTTTTAGTTCCCTGCAGTTGTCTGCAGATTTGCTTACTCACAACCCAGGCAAAGTTTGCAGTATACTTAATTTTTAACAAATATACATATACATATGTACACTTAACTTAAGTTGTGCAACATCATAGCCAGCAAAATGCTAGCCGTGTAATGTGAACATAGTAATTTCCTCTCACCAAAACTACTGAGGTAAGTTAGCTCTACTACATAGGATGCTTTTGAAAAGGCGTCCGACATCCACCACATATTTGACCGACACATACCGGCTTAGAAAACCGTTCTTATACTATGTTCGGACCGACATTGAAAACATGTTTTCGTGGGAAAACTGGTTTTTGCACGAAAACTTGTGTTTTCGTCCATGTAAAATCTGTCAAACCTAAACACAGTTTTCGCTGAAAACTACTTAAAAACTTACATTCCACTCATTATAATCGGTGCCTGCTCTAGTTTAATCGATTTTTCTGGAAGATATTGGTTTACATTCCATATACAAATACAGCTGCTCACTGTTAAGGGGATTCTCTTTGCTTAGTGACAATTTGTCCATTGGATGGTTATCTTTTTGATCGATGTTTAAAAAACACAGAACTCATCGGTCCCAAAGCTTTTTCATATGATAATGTTGATGTTGATGTAATGTTGATAAGTAACTCACTAAATATCATTTTACAGTTCTTGAGCACTTTCTCAACAAGAAGTATTTGTACAGGTACGGTTACGACGAAATTCAGCTCAGCTCAGGTAGGTTTGCCATAACACTCCATTTACTATGCGTCAATATTGTTTTGTCGTCTGGAAACAATATTTTATCTAAACGCTGAAGTCACTTTTTAAATTGTACATATGTATGCTTTGGAAGGAGGTGAGGGTGATACTTTCTTCTATTGTCCTACATTTATAAGATTGAGGTTGAAATATCTTGGCAGTAATACTTTCGCTGCACTAGTTGAAATAGTCTATTTTCATATTTGCTTCCTCAACCAATAAATTTCAGACAGGGTTTAAGCGCTTTGCTGTTTTATGTGGATCTTTATGATTAATATTAAAAAAATCTTAGGTAAGCCAACGGACCGGCGTGTCCATTATTCAAAGCGGCTCGAGATCGCATTGAACACGAACCACGTACGGTCCAGCCATCAACATCAACTGATGATCAACACGTCAACAAAATAAAGGAATTTGTACTTGAAAATTTACAATTAACAGTCAGATATCTTACTGGCATCGTTGAAATATAGGAAGGATCAGTGAAAACCATTTTGAAAGATCATTTGTGTCTTAGAAAAGTAAAAGCACAATAGATTCAAAATCACTTCTTTTTTTCGAAAAACAGCGTCGCGATAACGTCTGTGAAACATTGATTTACCACTACCAGGCTGTCATGAAACGTATTATTACTGGCGATGATTCTTGGATCTATGCTTGCGACCCGGGAATAGACGAATATCGTGGCAAAGGTGAGCCGAAGCCGAAAAAACCACGTCAAAGCAGGTCAAAAATCAAGTTAAGGTTTGACAGTTTTCTTCGATAATCCAGGTGGTGCACTCCGAATTCTTTCCGAACGGCAAAACTGTCAACAAGTAATACTATTTGAGGGTTGTGAGTCGTTTTAAAATTTTGGAAAAAACATTGGTAAAAGTTTATTGGGGCCAAGGGGGATTACTTTGCGAAAACGACATAGATTTTGAAAAATAAATTAAGAATTTATCAGCTAGCATTACAGCAAAAGTTGCTGCATTCTCTTTATTGGAGATATTTGTATGTATATGGTAAAAGTTTGTTAAATGACAAGTTGAAGTTTAGTGGACGGTGTGTAGTCTTGAAGATTTTATTATTTTATATACAATAGGTTGGATACAACATTACGAGACTCAAACGCTTAAACGAAGCCATCTGTCAAGCTGTTGTAGCAATTGTAAACAAGTATTCCAAGAAAAAAGCGAAAATCTATAACAGTATTGAATTGATAACACTCTGAAGTAGCAGTATAGAACTTGGATTTCTATAGGAAGTTCTGAAACTAGTGTAATGAATGTTTATCTTCTTCTTTACTGGCGTAGACACCGCTTACGCGATTATAGCCAAGATCAAAAAGTTAACAACAGCGCGTCAGTCGTTTCTTCTTTTCGCTACGTGGCGCCAATTGGATATTCCAAGCGAAGACAGGTCCTTCTCCACCTGGTCTTTCCAACAGAGTGGAGATCTTCCTCTTCCTCTGCTTCCCCCGGCGGCTACTGCGTCGAATACTTTCAGAGCTGGAGTGTTCTCGTCCATCCGCACAACATGACCTAGCCAGCGTAGCCGCTGTCTTTTAATTCGCTGAACTATGTCAATGTCGTCATATATCTCATACAGCTCATCGTTCCATCGAATGCGATATTCACCGTGGCCAACGCTCAAAGGACCATAAATCTTTCGCATAACTTTTCTCTCGAAAACTCGTAACGTCGACTCATCAGCTGTTGTCATCGTCCAGGCCTGTGCACCACATAGCAGGACGGGAATTATGAGTGACTTATAGAGTTTGGTTGGCACCTGTTGGCAAGAGTTATCCTGCGTTGGATTTCCAGGCTGACATTGTTGGTGGTGTTTACGCTGGTTCCAAGATAGACGAAATTATCTACGTCTTCAAAGTTGTGACTGTCAAAAGTGACGTGAGAGCCAAGTCGCGAGTGCGACGACTGTTTGATATTTCGTCTTGCTCTCGTTCACTGCCTGACCCATTTGCTTTGCTTCCTTGTCCAGTCTGGAGAAAGCAGAACTAACGGCGCGGGTGTTGAGGCCGATTATATCAATATCATCGGCATACGCCAGCAGTTGTACACTCTTATAAAAGATTTTACCTCTCGATTAAGTTCTGTAACTCGAATTATTTTCTCCAGCAGCAGGTTGAAGAAGTCGCACGATAGGGAGTCGCCTTGTCTAAATCCTCATTTGGTATCGAACGGCTCGGAGAGGTCCTTCCCGATTCTGACGGAGCTTTTCGTGTTGCTCAACGTCAGTTTACACAGCCGTATTAGTTTTGCGGGGATACCAAATTCAGACATCGCGGCATAAAGGCAGCTCCTTTTCGTGCTGTCGAAAGCAGCTTTGAAATCGACAAAGAGGTGATGTGTGTCGATTCTTCTTTCACGGGTCTTTTCCAAGATTTGGCGCATGGTGAATATCTGGTCGGTTGTTGATTTTCCAGGTCTGAAGCCACACTGATAAGGTCCAATCAGTTTGTAGACGGTGGGCTTTAATCTTTCACACAATACGCTCGATAGAACCTTATATGCGATGTTGAGGAGGCTAATCCCACGGTAGTTGGCGCAGATTGTGGTTTCTCCCTTTTTTTGGATTGGGCATAGCACACTTAAATTCCAATCGTTGGGCATGCTTTCGTCCGACCATATTTTACAAAGAAGCTGATGCATGCTCCTTATCAGTTCTTCGTTGCCGTGTTTGAATAGCTCGGCCGGCAATCCTTCGGCCCCTGCCGCTTTGTTGTTCTTCAGGCGGGCAATTGCTATTCGAGCCTCTTTATGGTCGGGTAATGGAACGTCTGCTCCATCGTCATCGATTGGGGAATCGGGTTCTCCTTCTCCTGGTGTTGTGCGTTCACTGCCATTCAGCAGGCTGGAGAAGTGTTCCCTGCATAATTTAAGTATGCTCTGGGCATCGGTCACTAGATCACCTTTGGGGGTTCTACAAGAGTATGCTCCGGTCTTGAAACCTTCTGCTGGAGTATTGCCCCTGTCGGCCAGCTTGTCAACCTCTGCATACTCGCGCATTTTGGCATCTTTCTTTTTCTGACTGCAAATGCGCCTCGCTTCCCTCTTCAACTCTCGGTATCTTACCCATCCCGCACGTGTTGTGGCCGATCGTAACGTTGCGAGGTAGGCAGCCTGTTTTCTCTCCGCTGCGACACGGCACTCCTCGTCGTGCCAGCTGTTCTTTTGCATTTTCCGAAAACCAATAGTTTCGGTTGCAGCTGTACGTAAAGAGTTTGAAATGCCGTCCCACAGTTCTTTTATACCGAGTTGTAGACGAGTGCGCTCAGAAAACAGGACTGCAAGCCGAGTAGAAAATCGGTCGGCTATCGATTGTGATTGCAGCTTCTCGACGTCGAACCTTCCTCGTGTTTGTTGTCGTGCCTTTTTTGCTGCACATAGGCGGGTGGGAATCTGGGCTGCAACAAGATAGTGGTCCGAGTCGATGTTAGGACCTCGGAGTGCACGCACATCTAAAACACTGGAGACGTGTCTTCCGTCTATCACAACATGATCGATCTGGTTGTTGGCTTTTCGATCCGGAGACAGCCATGTAGCTTGATGTATTTTCTTGTGCTGGAATCTAGTACTACAGATAACCATATTTCGGGCTCCGGCGAAGTCGATCAGCCTCAACCCATTTGGGGATGTTTCGTCGTGCAGGCTGAATTTACCGACCGTAGTGTCAAAGACACCTTCTTTGCCCACCCTGGCGTAAAGTCGCCAAGCACGATTTTGGCATCGTGGCGGGGGCAGCTCTCATAAGTGCGGTCCAAGCGCTCTTATAATGCATCTTTGGTCACATCGTCCTTCTCTTCCGTCGGGGCGTGGGCGCAAATCAGCGATATGTTGAAGAACCTCGCTTTGATGCGGATTGTGGCTAGACGTTCATTCACCGCAGTGAATGATAGTACTCGGCGACGGAGTCTCTCTCCCACCACGAATCCCACACCAAACTTGCGCTCCTTTATATGGCCACTGTAGTAAATGCCACAAAGACCTACTCGTCTCTGTCCTTGTCCCGTCCATCGTATTTCTTGGACGGCGGTGATGTCAGCGATCAGAGAACTTTCCTCACTTACGTGAACTTCTACACATAACTCCATCCTCCACGAATGTTTATACTGCTATAACAACGACAGTTGTGCAAGGATTGATCAAAAAAAATCTGTTTATATTCTCGCAACATGTTGCTACAGAGTATAATAGTTTTGTTTAACTAACGGTTGTTTGTATCACCCAAAACTAATCAAAATAAATATAGACAACAAATAAATGATCAGGATGACAATACAAGTTGTCTGCCCGATTACTTGAGTAAAAAAGAACGTCCACAAAATGACACTAAACGAAAGTCTATAAAGTCTATAACTAAGCTTCAAATGAAGATATAAAACTGTGCACATATCTCACAAACTATTATAACTTTTCCCACCAAATTTAAACAGAATAAATCCTTCTGATACCTTCTCTGACAGTGTGAAATCGAATTATAACCATGCCTACCTCCTATATGTATAATGGTTATGTTGAAAACTACTTAAAGTGCGGTAATTCATTAAATAATACGGCAGCAACAATAATAGCTCAATATATGTATAAACGTTTTGTAGTAACTACTATTTGTGACATTTAGAAGCCTTTAGTCACGAAAAAAACAGGTCACAAAAACTAAATAGAATTTTTGTTTTCCATTTTGAATATACTCACATTTAACTTATAAAGATTCAGTTAAAATCCTATATCTCAGGAAATTCGGTGAAGAACGTTATATTAACATTGTATCTTACAGTGCACTGTGGCCGATTTTTCTGAAACGCTGGCCCAAACCCGAATTTTTTTTTAAATTATCAAGTTAAAACTAAAAAAATCTTCAAGGGGGCACTTCTGTGTACTGGCAAGAAAGCTGAATCTGTTTTCATGAGTATTTTCCGGCTTAGAATGAGTCGAATATTCGCGTCTCGTAGTTACGCTGCCCAAGTGTTTCGACTCTCTAATTGCGCGCAGTTAAAAAAGTGTCTATCCAGTGATTAAGAAAAGATTTTTCTATATCCAGTCCAGTTGAGGGAGTTATTATGTGAATCATTTGGTCTGAATAAAACAACTGACTGTCGAAATCATATGTCAAACAAGAGGATGTATAACCAAATTTTTTCGTTGGTATTTTACCTTTGCCGCCGTCAAAAGTTATGAGATTAATGGATATGGGTGGTCAACCAATGTTTTTCGTGTTGGCTACAGTATCATTTATTGATATTTCGCAAAATCTCGTGCCACTAGACATTACTGCATTTTTAATGCCCGTTTTCATTTCGCGTTGTGTGGTGAGAGCAAGCCAACGTCGATTCATGCAGTATTAATTCACGGGTACCCTATCATTGAATGGGCACCAATGCCGACTGGACAACTCTCTGAGGAAGCTCAGAAATCGAGCAATAAGGATATCAAAAGATATCGAGAGAAATACAATGACAGATCTCATTCATTTGTTGCTCGTTTCCTCAGACCCACTTATTTCTAGTTTGAGATTAGATCCGGCGAAAAAGTAGCACATTAAATTCTATGACGGGTTTGAGTGTAAAGTCAAATATCACATACCTTAGACGTGAGTTCAAATGCAGATGACAATTCTGCATCTGATAGTGAGCTTTTTTAATATCGTATAGGTTCATTATTTGTAAAATATTACTAGATACATTGTAATAACGTTAACTTAAAACTTACATATTATTTTGTAAAATAAAAATATTTACATGAACCACATGATTTTTTTCTCCACTTTATCATTTACACACGTATCTAAAATTTGAAGAGTACACATCTGCTATTTTGAATTTCGAAAAAATAATGTCATATTTTAAATTAGCAGCCAAAAAATTACTAGTATACACGAAGTTTCGATGCGATCGGAGGACTTTTTTTCCCCACTTTTTTTTGGAAAATCGGACACTGTACAGTGTGAAAATTGGGTGAAATCGGAAGAAAGCCACGCTTGCTTTCTATATAACAAAATTTTAAATTCCATCTATTTCCTCTATTATAGAGTACACAGATCAACAACATCAATAAAGTTATCGGAAGGAAACTTCATACAAGCAGTGGTCTTAAGATATTATTTCTAACCTCTCGAAATGGTAGCGATCAAAACTTATCAAGCCCCAGATACCGAATATTTGGAACTGAGCACCTATTGTTGGCTTTTTACCGCAAATAGCGGTCAATCGCTAAGATAAGCAATGATACTTAGAAAACGTTTTTACTGGTAATAACGTGTCCTGGTGTTAAAATAGGTAAAATCGGGTTGTTGGTTCCCACGGGCAATTATATAGATTTTCAGAATTCCGGTTGACTTTATGCCATATAATGCATATTTAGTTTTTCTACTTACTGTACTATATCACACAATATGTCACGTATTTTGATGAAATTCAAGAGCCTCATAACAATATGTCTCCAGTCGTCATAAACCTAATATATCGGTTAATATGTATGATATCATAATGAATCGCAGAAGGACTCTCTATCTATGAACATTGAATGAAATCAGGTGAATATGCCCCCAACCCTCCATATACCTAATATAGTGATTTTCAATAACCTCGTAAAATTGACATTAAGGGTGTATTCTGGTCTAGAAATTTAAAAAAATCGAAATTTTTTTATATTTTCAAAGTTTAACTATTCAAGAATATGTGTCCAAGAGGATTTTTCAAAATTCAAATTATTTTCGGAGATATAGGCATTTTTCTGACCCGGCATCCAAACTGGTTCGGCCGTAACTAATCAAACAAAAGACTTTACGCGAAACTTTAAACGCGTTTTTCTCAAAACTGACTTTTTCGGAACGATACCCACGATTCCTCAGGTTTTACTGGACCGATTTACTTGAAATTTTTATAGAGTCTTCTTTATAGGCTTGTCTATGGTTGGAACTAGTCCCATCCCCAAATTTTTATTTTTATTATTTTTAAAAAATTCGAAATTGTCAGAAAAAGTGATCCAAAAAAACTTCTTTTTCAGGCAGTCGCCATTTTGTGAAAAAAAGATTTTCCCACTTTTTCGTAGTTCCGGCCATTGCCACATTATTCTAGATTTATAATCTTTTTTTTTGGTTTCAGATAACTAGAAGGGTTGAAATCATGGGTATGGTCACGTGGAAATTTTTAGAGACCCCCCACTTCGTCAGCTCATAATTTTTGAAATTTTTTACTTTTTTTAGTTTTTAATTTTTTTCTGTACTCTTCTAAAATTACCAAATAACTAATAAAAAAATGGATGGTAAAAATATTAATTGCCTATTTTTTACGACACTTTAAAAATTACCTGAAATCCTTCATTTACACAATATAAGAATTTCAAACTTTCGGTTGGCCATATACTATCTCGATCAGTAGATAAAATATCATATTCATTATTTTCTTGTCCCGCGCATAATGCGTTTATTTTGCACACAGCTGTAAATAAACGTAGTGATAAACTCAGCCACTCAAACTTCATGTAAGTATGTATATCCAAGTAGGATATCAATTTATTGGTGCATTAGTTAGCGCCAAAAGCAAAGAAGAGATATTGTACTTGTATGAATGTACTGATATGTACAGTAGAGAGTACTCCTAGACAAGTAAATAATGCCTTTTTTGTTTATTTGCTGCAAAAGCGGAATGAAGCGACAACTCGACGGGAGATATTAATGAAACGAACAAAATGAATGCAGAAATTACTAAGCCAAGATGAGGGGTACAGTAATCGGATCAGCGGGCGGTAGGCGCAAGGTTGGATATCGTAAAAGTGGCAATGGTGGAAGTAAATAATTAACAAGAGCGCCAATAAAAATAATAACAAAAACAACAATAGCTTACATGCTTAAGGATCTCAAAACATTGGCTGATGGCTTGATTAGCCGCGTTGCTCCGGTACGCTTATGCATATCTATGTGAAAGCAATTGTATGCATACTCGTATCATTCATGCGTTTGCTCATATGCACTCTTTTTTTCAAATTTTTATCTGATGTTTTTCAAGCTGATTTTGTTGCACTTAAAGATAAGGATGTAAACGTCACCACACAATGGATTATTAGACCAGTTAGCTTAGCTGAAAAGCGCACAATGAGGATTAAAGAAATCCGAGCATTACTAAATATGTATGTATGTGTATGTAGTTACATAAGTCTTTGTATATCTGATTGTCTTGTTAATATAGTATTTCATAAACTTGTATCATTAAAGTAGACTTTAAAAAGTAAATAGCCGTTGGTCCAGGTAATAACGGTTAGTGGATGTAATTTACTGGAACAGGCAGAATATAGAAACAAATAGGAAAGGGCTAAGTTCGGGTGTAACCGAACATTTCATACTCTTGTTACTTGCAGGCATTAATGCCGGCGAAATAGTTTGAAAAAACAATAAAAAATGTTGAGAAATAATTTAGCATTCATTGTTCGACCAAACCGTGAATGGATTACAAGCAAATTTGGATATTTTATTAAGTTAAATTGTAGGTCATAGACACACTTAGTTTTATTTCTATATTTTGTTCGCGTCTGCTAAAATTAAATTAAAATCATCTTCATCTAAGCCTTCAGCTTCTTCAGCGAATTTGGTTTTATCTCTTCGATTGACTGAAAACGGGTTCCACAGAGCGGCAATTTCAGTTTGGGGAACAAGAAAAATCTCACGGAGCCAAATCTGGTGAATGCGGCGCACATAGGTTTCTGCTAGTGCATAGGTACTGCGGCTAAAAATATAAGGAGTTGTCGCAGGACAATGACATTTGGTACATCATTGTTTTGGATTCCAATCAAGAAAAAATTGAAAAAAATCAAAATCACGCCCCCTTTTTTACGCCCACCTCCCATATAAGGTGAAAATTAATTTTTGACCTAGAGCACTGATTTTTGGTACATAGCATTTTTATGACACTATATATGTTGGTGTTAAATTTCAATAATATTCGCCCACTTTTACGCCCACCTCCCATACAAACTAAATTCTCTTTTATCAAGTCTCTTTTAGCAACTTTTTTACATCTTCGTGACATTCTAATTTTTTTAATTTAATTTTAGTACGAAAAATGTTTATGTACGGACCCGAAGACATTAATAAGTGATGCATCACATCTTCGTTAGTGGATATGCGTCTAATTCTTTTGGAATGATACATCCTATAGTTCCTGTAATCCTTGTTATATATATATTGCATACTTTTGGGCGGTAACTTGCCATTTTAGAGTATCTCATTGTTTTTTTCAAGGGGGGCAAGTTGGGGCAGCTGAATTTTTTTTATCGTTTAGCTGAGACTTCAGGCTTTAATTCGGTGTATGTATGTCGACAGCGGTAGACAGCGCTAAAAAGATGCACCACTTTGAATTTGAAGAACATTGAAATTTTGACGTCCAAATTATGTTGTTCCACAATATTTTTTATGCATTATTTTTTTAAATGGATTTTGATGCAAATTTTTTCTTTGATACATATTATAAATGAAAAATAATAATAAAGTTGAATTTCAATAGTTGTTTTATTGTATCAATGATTTGACTTTTGAGTAAATTTTTTGCTAATTTTGATGTTTTCCACATTCACCAGCTTTGGGCAGTTCTGGACAAAAAACTAATACAGATAGAATCCTAATACTTTGAGAAAATAATGTATAGATAGTTGGTAACAAACTGTGAAATTTTCATTCAAATCAGACAACATGCCATTTTTGAATTTCAGCCACGGAAATCCCAATGTGCGGCTGTTGATCGATGGTATGCATTGCGTTTTTGGCTTTAAATTCGGTCACAATCGTGGCTCAATGCAGTGGTGCATTTTCCTCATGTAAAATGTATGAATTGCTCTTCCACAATTCTGGCCGTTTTTGACAGATATTCTCACGCAAATTCCTCAATTCGGCCAAATAGAATTCCTTATTGACCGTCTGTCCCTTTGGAATAAATTCATGATGCACCAAACCACGAATATCGAAAAAAACAATGATCATCACCTTTATTTGCTCTCGTTTTTCCCTTCATTCGATAATTTTTGACTTGTTTGCATGTTAAACTCATTATAATGCTCTCCATGAATTTGGTATCAGAATTCGCACTATCAAGCATGTCCTAAGAGAGTTGTTTACGGAACCCTTTTTGAAAACAATTCAGCGAGTGGAGTTAGAACGCGTTTTATACCCAAAATATCCACCAAAATCATTCGAACGGACTCACGACAGATGTCTTGCCATCTCATTAACAATTTTTAAGCACCATATCTTTCACATTTTAATATTTTCATCAGTTGAAGAGGTCGAAGGTCGTCCAGAACGAGGCATGTCTTCAACAATCTCTCGACAGTCTTTGAAGGCTTTGTACTACACGTAGACTAGTGTTTTACCGTGCGATTCTGTAACTTGAGACAGTCTCAAGTCTCTAAATTTGAGATTTTAAGTTAGAGACAATTTTTGAGACTTGAGATGATATTGCTATTCTGTAAGTGACAGTCACAAAATCTATTACATTTCATTATTCAGAGATGTTTTTACACTTGAATGAAAATAAATATGTCGATAACAAATATTAAATTTTCTATAAGATAGTCAAAAAACATAATTATCAATAAAAATAAAAATATATGTTGACTTTGTTTCATAATATTTACGAAATTTATGTAAAATTGATTTATTTTTAACCTTTTCATGTTTGAGTTGCTTACAAAATATAAAGAAACGACAATCGATTAATATCTATGATGATCTCCATTCAGTATATTCAAAATGGCAGACAAGAGTTCTTTTTAGTTTTGTGACCTGCCAACTACCAGGTCTCAATATTTTGAGACTAACGCTAGAGACTGTTTAGTGAATAGTAACTAGTCTCAAATTGAGACTTTGCCTCAAAATGTCTCAAATAGAGACTAGAGACTGGTTACAGAATCCCGCTATTAATATATGTTTAAACTGAATCACTGTAAGCCTTCTCCAACAATCGCATTCCAATACAAAAATTGAGACAAATTCTTTTTTCGGTACTAAGGTGTACCGACTTAAACAGCTGCTGTAAACAAACTGATTGACAGATCGCGCTTATAGTTGGCACAGTAATTAAGGACAACTTAGCATAAAAAATTGTAAATATCATTTACCCGGGAAATTCAAATTACAATTTCTGGTCCTTTTTACCCAATGTATAGTAGGTACAAATGTTATATAACGGAGTGGCTAAATTCAATAATTTGAGTTATATTAGGGATATAAAGTTTAGACCATGTCGAGAACATATTTCAAACCAATTTTTTAAGCAAACTAGCATAAAGCCGCTGCTCTGCTCGCTCCAATCTTTTTTGGGTGTTCGGTTCACGAGGAGGCCTATTTTCACCCTTTTTATATATACAGTTTTAAATCAATCTACTTATTATAAAAAATATGACTAGACAAAAATAAATATATAAGGTCAAGTACAATTCATGAATATTAATTACACTAAAAATATAACATTGACAATATATGTATGTCAAAACAATCAATTGGAAACTATTTAAACAAAAACCAAAATAAATATAAAAAATCAGGTATAATTCCATTGTATGTATACATTAACAATACAAGTCAAAAAAATCAATTGGAAACTATTTAAACAAAAACTAAAATAAATATAAAAAAATCGGGTACATAGTTTTTACACAAATATTATATAAATATTTTTTTATAAAATTGGAAACATTTAATAATATATTAATACAATAATTAATATTTTGGACAAAACTGATTAAATTTAATATTTAGGAATTTAAATAATCGAAAAATGTTTGAATATTTTATAAAAATATTGTTAAAGTTATAAATTTTAAAACCTAACAGGGCAACACACTATAGCAGATTTGAGGCATTTTAACGTTTTATTAGTAGAATATTTGGGGGCAACCTGAACCAAGTGCCTAATCTGTAGTAGAATATTTAGGGGCAACCCGTACCAAGTGCCCAAATTGTAGTAGATTTTTGCGTATGTGTTAGTGAAAAATGAAGGATTGGTTACTTGTAGGTTTATACAATGACTCTACCCGCTGGTAAAATTAATTATTTAACAGACAGCTTTATAAGAGCCAGCTCTCTTTTAGGTGAAATCACATATCTCGGGATCTGCTGGACTGATTTTAAATACGGTTCATGATATTATTTTAGCATTTTTATGTCAAAGTATGAAAAGGGGCGAAATCGGACCACAACCATGGCTACTTGACATATAACATAATTTTAAATTGCTTTTGATTTTTTCACTTTCCAGTATACACATATGTAGAGAAGCAAATAATATAACGAGATAAAGCTTTGCACCTACAGTGTTTATGAAGTATGCCACCTTACGAGTTCAAGCCCCTAGGGGCCGAATATGCGGACCCCAGAGTCAACAGTTGACTTTTTACCGAAAATATCGGCAATGTGTGAGATTTATATATAACTGATATTCAGAGAAAATTGTTTCCTGTTAATAGTACGACTGTGTACCAAAAATTAATTGAATCGAATCAGTACTTCCCTTATACCATGTTCAGACCGACAGTTAATCACACGATTTCGGCTGTTGAGTGGTTTATCCCACTAATCTTATAAATTTATCAAGATTTCGCCATACAAAAATGACATTTCAAAATCACTTCATCGGAGTGATTTGAAACTGATCCACGCTAAATCTCTCTGTGCGACTCTGATTTTGCGCCATCTACTTGGCAGTATTGGAAATCTATTACATTGTCACAGCTGATTTAGACACTACAAAAAGGAAAAAATGTAAAAAACAAATTTTTATTAGAGCAATGAATCTAATTTCTGCCCAAATGAAAAAATGCGTCCATTATTCCCATAATATGGAAAATATTTAAAAGAATTTGGCTTTTATTACAAAATCCTATATGACAATGTTTTCTTTTGATAAATATTGAGCGATGTAAATTCTTGAATGGCAAAAACAGCTGTTTTTAATCTTTTCAACGGCAGTAAGAACGCTGTTGGGTTATGAAATGCTTAAATGTTATCTAATATTTTCGGTCTGAACATGGTATTAGCTCCCATATACATAGCTGTTATAAAGTTTTAAGTTCATTGTTTTACCAATATTATGGTGCGCTACTGTATTGCCATTTCAATAAACATAGTAACATCCCTGTATCTATCAACCATTTCTTTGAACGTCAATTTCATTTCTGCTTCCGTGTGACGTTTTCATTTTATGTTTTTGTAATGATTCTTTGCACTTGTTTTTTGTGTTGATTGGTAAGAATTTTGTTTTCATCATCACGTCGGAATTCGCAACAAAAAATAACATATATTTGGTAGAACAAGGCAAGTGATATTGTTTAAAATAATAACTAACTAAAATTTCATATAAACAATAAACTTACATCAAGTTATTTATAAAAAGTAGAGTTCGTTTATAAATTCATGCGCCGGTATTCAGTTTACAAAAGCTAGAGGCACCGTATATGTACGAGAGCGCACTGTTTGCATAGGTATTTCTCTTAATCTCACCACCATCATTGTTGTTGCGTACAAGCTTGCCAAATGTTATAAATTTACATCAAAACTACTACATTCATCCCCCCTCAGCGTATTGAAATATATTGAACTAGTTTTTTAGTGTTCTGAAAATTAGTTTAAATTTTTTTTAATTTATAAATGTTTTTAAATAATCAAATATTCTGAAAGCGGCAAATTTTTAAATCCGTTAATAATTTCTTATTTAACAAAAAAATTATCCGGAAATAGTTATATATGAAATAATTTATAAAAGCTGCACATACGTTTATTTCCGGCCTAATATTATTGGACTCTATTAACATTTACGGAAGTACAAAATTAATTTGAGTCTTTTATCTATCTTTATCAGCCGTCCGACACAAATTGTATTTGCTTTCTCATTTTTATAATTTCAACCGTATTTGTAATGTTAAATTGCTTTTTCAAGTGTGATACTCACACTACCCTATAACAAATTTGTTCTGAAGTTCATAGAAGGAGTCTTCAAGGATGTAAATTAACAGCAATTTAAATTATACAAAATATAAAGATGGCAACCATATTTCAGCTACCTTTGGTACCTTTACTTCACTTTTGCACAACAACTTATCACTTATATTTGGAGTTAGTTTTTTTCAGTCACATCTTGAGCAGCAAAGTGGTGAAAAGGATTTTAAATATTTTAAGTCCATTGTTGAAAAACAACAAAGTGAACAGCAAAATAGGATTTTTGTGGAAAACAATTAAATCTTTTATTCAGCATAATATTTTAATACTTTGCTGGTAACTCAGGTAATACTGAACGAATACAAACATAAATAAATCTTTATACATACTTGCAAATATTTACAAGTTTGAGATGCGGGAATGTGATAAAGCAGACAAAACAAAAACATCGTTGATAGGCGAATGCTCATATTCACAGTCATACATATGCACATATATACCATACATACACAGGAATGTTGAAATATTGTTAAATTATGAAAATATCCAAAAAAAAAATATTGTAGTATTTTTTTTAACAAAAAATTTTGCTAATAAAGATGTTTAGAGTATTTGCCTGAATTGGTTTAAATAGAAAAACAAAATCCAAACCAAATCAGGAAATTACTTTATATGTGTATATTCTCTTAAATACATCCATATGTACATACATACTTATGTATGTATGCGCATATGATCCCAATTAATTTCTTTTTTTCGCGCCAGGGTTTGGTTTGTAAAATTTCTGGTCGGTCCTACACACGGATGTCCATAGTTTTTTCCTTGTAAACTCTCTTCTGAATTGGCGGCCTTCGGCCCGATTAAAAAAAAAAATATTTTTGCGGCCTTCTACGTTATGGGACCTAACATTTACCAATTTATGTTTTTAAATTTAATTGTAACTATAAAGTTTTTCGTTTTGTAATATATGTATACCAATGAAAGCAATTTATTCAAAATGTTGACTGCCAATTTGTGGCACAATTCCGATTTCTTTGGCGGCGCGATTTGAAGGTTGGAAAGAGGAAGTCCTCCTGATTAAAAAATATTCGAGATATTCGAACTTAAAGTTCAAAAATTCCCAAAATTCGAACATTTCAACAAGCTATTTTACCACATTAAACACACTTTACTCACATTTTTCATTTCAAATTAATTGAATTAAACTATAAACTTTTAATAAATCCACATTTTACACTTTTAACAGTCTTTTTACCGAAGAAATCTTTATTTTAAAAATTACATTTTACACTCGTAGTGAACATCATGTGTGTGCTAAAAATTACGACGAAATGGAGCGCTGCCATGTGATAATACGGAAATTCGCTGAAATGCCTTTTTTCCCAAAAATTCCTCTATCCATTCATGTGGATATGTTCTTTATTTAATGTAATAAACAAATAAGTAATATTATATATATTGTACCCTAATATACAAAAAAAGGTATTATCAAAAATAAATGGAAAGCGCTGACAGATATAATAACCAAAATTTAACCATTTAATAACGAAAACTCAAATTTTGTTTCAATATCAGTGCAAGATAACCAAAAAATATAACCACTTTATAACGAAACTCAATATATTTTTTTATTTTAACGCAGAAAGGAGTACTATGCGAAAGTACTTCAGTCACCCCGGGTATTCGCTCGACCAGGGTTATTTTTTTAAAGCGCGGCCGAAGGCCGCCAACGCAGAAAGGAGTACTACGCGAAAGTACTTCAGTCACCCCGGGTATTCGCTCGACCAGGGTTATTTTTTTAAAGCGCGGCCGAAGGCCGCCAACGCAGAAAGGAGTACTACGCGAAAGTACTTCAGTCACATAAATCACATATTACACATATACATATGTAGAAAGAATTTTTTTATAGTTAATATAGAAAAAAGAATCACGCGAAAAAGCAAACAAAGAAAAATTGTTAAAAATCCTACATATTTCCTGTTTAAGATGTGGCAAGGCTTGTTTTCCTCATAATTGTAAACAATCTAACCTTTTCAACGATGAGTGTGCTAAGTGATTTTTAAATTAATAAATTTAGGTAAAATATACCAAAATAAAAGTGAAATGTGAACTTATTTCAATGTTTAGAGTGTATATTTAAATATACAGAGTGAAAAACGTGAAAAAATTTAGTGAAACATAGAGAAATACCATGTGTTATTAGTGCAAATTTTTGAACTTTTAATCGTGAATATTTTAAAAAATAAAAGTTATTTTTATATTATTTTGGATATTTCTTCTCTGGAGAAGCTCCCCTATGCGCACATACCCCATTTATATGTATGTAAATTCGTGCCCAATTTGTTTATGAGAATGGAGTCGATTTCATGACAAAAAAGAAAAATAATAGTAAATTATTATATGTATATAGAGATCACATACTTATGTAAACGAATTTTACATATATAATATTAGAGCTGGCGTAGAATTCTTATTTTTAATTATCTCATGCGTAAATCATACATTTATCCAATAGTATGCTGTCCAATTTCGATTTGAACTCGCTATTTAAGGAAGGTCAGCGTACACTACAATGCGTGAAAGACAGTACACTCTCAAAAATACATACATACATACATATGTATTACTACATAGTGTGCGTCTAGCATATATGCATACATATGTAATGTGATATACATAAGTACATACATTCATGAATAAAAAAATTACAAAAACGTTCGGTTGTACCGAATATAAAATACCTTTTACAAATAAAGCGGTTTTTATACAAGAGCTTAATTTTCATCGTTCAGTTTGTATGGCTGCTATATCCTATATCTGTTCGATCTAAAGAATTTCTTCAGATATTATATAAGATTATAGGTTTATCACACAAGAATTTGATTTTTATTGTTACATTTTTATCGCGGCTATAGACTATAGTGGTCCGATATCGGCGGTTCCGACAAAAAAAATTGTGCCTGCCTTATAACAGTAGTTCCCGCAGCTGCAAGCGATAAAGGGATACGGAAACGGTTTTCCACTTCCTATGCGCATGTTCAGCTTTATCATAAATCCGACAAAAAATATTTAGAACCCAGCAGGCACCAAACCTTGAAAGGTTGTCCACAAAAAGCATAACAGACATAAGTAGTTTCATTGAGATCACCCAATGGTTCAAGCGCTACAATGAAATGGAATAGCAAGGCTATAAGGTCCTACGCCAGTGCACCAAAATGGCTCCTCCAATGCTAATTGAGCCCTTGGTGGTACTCCTATCCACTTATCTACCATTCACATGTAACATATACTTATGTAAATATATTAGATGGTCTTCGACGTTTCCTTCTGGGTGTTACAAACTTCGTGGCAATTTTAATGTACCCTGTTCAGGGTATAAAAATAAAAAATCAGCAATATACACTGGTGGTAAGCATAATAGATGAGCACCCTCTTATTATATTATATTTCTGTAGGGCTCTTTCTACAGATTATAATGGCTTTGTCCATCTAACGGTTGTTTTATCACCTCAAAATTATAGAGATGGATATGTAGTTATGTATGTACATGTATATATAAATGATCAGGATGATGAGACGTGTTGAAATCCGAGTGACCATCAGTTCGCCCGTCTGTGCAAGTAATAACTTGAGTAAAAATGAAAATAGCTTGATGAAACTTGGTACAAGTACTTCTTGGCAAAAAAGTGAGGAGAAGTTCGTAGATGAGCGTAATCAAACTACAGTCACGCCCTCAAAACGTTATTGAAAGTGCCATAACTTACCACTACATTAAGATATAAATCTGTAATTTGGCAAAGCATATTTCAGTAGCAAGGAGCAAAATGTAAATATACTATACATATGTATGTATAGGTACATATATCTCCTAAACCATAAAGCTACA
This sequence comes from Bactrocera tryoni, assembly GCF_016617805.1. NCBI lineage: Eukaryota > Metazoa > Arthropoda > Insecta > Diptera > Tephritidae > Bactrocera > Bactrocera tryoni. The sequence continues at coordinate 46,790,289 of NC_052500.1, read as the reverse complement.
ACAATCGAATTCGCCTGAAGAAAACATTATAAGCATTTCTACCGACATGGTAAAAATTGATGATATTGGACGATAACCTCGCCAATCCCCATATAACGGCACTGTTAAAAACTACTAAAAGCGCGATAAATCAATAAATAAATACGGCAAAGACATTAAATTTTACCCTCGATATGGCATGAGAGGTTTTAAAGGAGCCGGGGTCAAAATTTGACAATAGGCGTGGCAGCGTCCACCTTTAGGTAAAATCACATGTATCAACCATTACAATCAAATTCGACATATAACATTTCTTTGACACTCCTATATTATAGTGTGAAAATGAGCGAAATCGGCCTACAACCACGCCTACTTACCATATAACACAGTTTTAAATCTCAGATAATTTTTTCACTTTCTAGCATACAAATCAAGAAGTAATTAGTTTAATAAGATAAAACTTTCCACAAAAGTCCTCTTGAATTATGTCACCTTATGACCAAAAATTTTCCAAATTGAACCGAAACTTTTTAAGATCCTAGGTGCCAAATATGTGGACTCCAGTGCCTGTAGTTGACTATTTACCGAAAATATCGGTCGATGTCTGATATATATAATTGAACTTTGGAAAGAGTCCTTTTCAGATAGTAGTATGTCTGTGTATTACAAATGGGTTTTATTGCCGAGTTGTTAATCCTTGGCCAGATAAAAGTCGGTATCCGATTCGGTTACGACACTTATTTTGTAGCTTTGTCTAATCAACCAACCCATTGCTCTCATCTAAACCAGTATTGTGCCAAATTGATTTTAAAGTATGGACTCGAATTGTACCACAACATTTGTGCTCATATTATAACGATTTTGATTTTCAAACAATGCGTGCGATGCGGTGACGTTGAAATACACCGCAATTGTCGTGTCTATAGTGGAAACGGCGTTAGATCACACCTTTGGAAACTTGGTAAAGCGGTATCGGCAGAATGCACAGCTGTTTGAAGGAAAATGAATCCTCAAAACCGTCGATAAGACGGGATATCCATCACGACTCGAAAGCCCAATTATAAAAAAGTGCAACTGGAGTTGGAGTTTATTTCATCAATTCCCTTGAGTTATTGAGTGGCGTTTATTTTGAATTCGAATTATGGTTGAATGCGACGGCTCGCGGCCGGGTGTTATTGTTACCTTTTTCCACGAAGAAACCAACTTATTATTAGAAATGCAATTAATATGGTTTCTTTTTAAAAGTGAATATTAATATAACATTCACTATAGTCATATACTCCGAGAATATAAAAGAACGAAATCGGTTTCAATTTAAATATGATGCATGAAAATCCCATAAATGAACGGGTAAATGAGAATAGCGGACTTAAACTAATATCTGCAGAAAACAACCATCAAGCTTAAGAAATTTTCTTATGAAATAATTAGGTTTTTATCAAAAAGAGCGCGTGTCCGCTGAAATCGTGCCAAATTTTTATTGTTATAATTTGTATTGTTATAATGTATAATATCTTCGCATTCTTATATTTCCGTGTGGTTTACCGCATTTATTTACTGTACGTACATATATTTCTTTATGCATAATTGTATATGTGCATATGTGGGAAATATTAGTTCTTTACTTTATCAGGTGTATATCGATTTTATTCGAATTGGGTCATGTAATTTGCCAATAATTGCTTGCAATAGAAGGTGAGATCGGAAGTTAACTGCTCGTCTCGCTCATTTCATGTTACGGTAAATCCAAAATAGCATTGATAACTGAATAATTAAATACCGCTTGTTCGAAAGAAAATAAAACTAGAACACTTCAATATGAATAGAAAAACGTTGCAGCTGTCCATTCTCAACTAGAAGGTTTACTGACTTGGAATTCTCACTCTTCGACTGGTAATATAGAAGGACGCGCAAATGTGAGTAAAAGAAGAATGGAACCACTACGTATATGTACATATGTACATATATTTAATATTAATATGAGTTATTATATTATTTTTTACCAAAAAAGTAATTTATTTTACCCAGCACTCAATTTTGAGCTTTATGTGTAAGTAAGTATATAAGCAAGAGTAAGACAAAATTTTAATTTCATAAATTTCGGGTACATAGACGTTTGTTTTCACCGATTTAAAGTTATCTGATATAACTAATAAGGTGCTGTAATTAGAACTTATTGTCATAATACTGTTGAGATAAGAATTCCTTATGGTCCCCATATATACTAAACATCTCGTTTTGAATATTGTGGCAACATAACATAAATCCTTGTTATGGAGAATCATAACACCTTTCCAATAAACATAAGAGTCTTCATATTTAAGTCACTTGGACAGAACTCTTTATATTTGCAGTCCTTTGGTTTGGCGGTGCTGAATCCATCGGTACAAATTTTAGTTTTAAAGTAATACTAGAAATATGGATTTAGAAGGGAAATTTACTAATCAAACTTGGTGGTGTCTGCATTTCCCACAAAAAAATATAGTACCATGTCGAAAACGTATGAGCAACACAGAATGTATAAATCATTGTTATGAATGCTCAAGTCATTGAAGTAAACCTTTAATGGCGTATGACTTTAAAAGGATTGTTTTTATGGAAAAAAATTTAATCAGACCTGTTTTGTAGCCCATCAGTTTGTTTTGTGTGAATATACTCGTATATTTTTCAAAGTATTAAAAAATTCCATGCTACATATGTAAATAATATAAAATAAAGAAATAAAACGCATATACTTATATTATTGTTGTAGTTAAGAATTTAGTTCGATAAGGGATTGCCATTATGTTTTAAAAATTATTTCGGGCGAGTGACGGCCGCAGTTGGCTCGAACAAATTTCAACCGAGTCTAATTTTCTTTTACTTTTGGCAGCAATTGGACCCGTATGTCAGCAATAACACGCCGAATATTATATTCCAAAGCGTCAATCGTCCCAGACTTATCTGCATAAACGCCTTCACATAACCCCACACAAAATAGTCCAGCGGTGCTAAATCGCACGACCTTGGAGCCCAAAAAAGTTTCTTTCTTTTTCTCATAGTATATACTTACATATGTATATATAATTTTTTTTAAATAACGGACACCCTGATATTAACACACATACATACATAACTTTTAATTTACCATAGACTGATTATTTTACGAATCTAAAGCACCGTTAAAGTCGCAATGGGTAAAAGTGAAGATCTTGCGACACTTTCACTCTTTCATTGGGGCTGTGGGGTGCGTTCGTGCAACGGCAGCGGCTGAAGTTTACAGTGGAATGGGGTCGTAGGGTTCAGGGTTGGTAATGTCCATTGTTGCCACGGCTTATACTTGCGTATTTGCTTGGCAGTATTGATTTATTTTTCGATTTGGTTCATTGTGTTTCCACTGTATTGACCACCGCCACATTTGGTCACCACATACACCGTTTTTTAGTCGCCTATACAAATATATATGTACATATACATATGTAAGTGGCATATGACAAAGAATATAGAAACATACCCGCTTGCAGGTGACGGACGAGCACATTTGTCTCGTTAAAAGTGCAATTTACAGACGTGCCGCGTACTATCGCTCGCACATACTCAATCGTCAAACAATTAGATGTTCGATTAACTGCCAAACGAAGCAGATGTAAATAAAACTCGTGCGGAAACGGTCGTTCGCGCCAAGTATAACGGAATATTTCGGTAACAAATATCCAAATTTAACTGTCGCTTACGTACGCATACATATCTAAAAGTAGTTAATGTTTTTAAATACTTTTAAATGAAATGACTCTTTCATTAATTCGAATTTCAAATTTTTTTTTTTAATTTTACAGATATTGAAACTCTGGAAGAAGGAAATAAAGTAAAATGGGTTCTGGCGGCTTAACTTGTGTGAAGTTTATTACATTTTTCTGTAATTTACTTTTTGCTGTGAGTATCTCATCTGATTAGTTTCTTATTTCACCGTTGTTCCTAATTATTTATTTAATAATTTGTTTATTCTTGTTCGATATTCAGCTAACCGGACTGCTCATTCTAATTGTGGGTGCCATGGTGCAGTTGAACTATGCGCATTATTCAAATTTCGTTAGTGACCACATATGGACTGTGCCCATTATTTTGATTATCGTCGGCGCAACCATAGCATTCATCTGTTTTCTCGGCTGTTGTGGCGCCTTGAAAGAGAATAGTTGCATGATACTGTCATTCGCTCTTTTGGCGGTTATTATATTCTTGTTCGAAATCGGTTTAGGGATAGCTGGTTATGTTAAACATGCATCTCTGAGTGATATAATGGAGGAACAGTTCAATTCCACAATGAAAGAATACAACGAACGCAAAGAAAATCGTGATGCTTGGTCGCTTTTGCAAAGTGAGGTATGTATTTGCAAATTTTATGTATGTAACCGTAGTACGTTCTCGCACGTATTTTTTTTTTAATAAATAGTTATCAAAACTTTGCTCTTATTTTCAATAAAATTCCTCTACAGTTTCGAGCCACTTCCTCTGATATAAGGCAATATTATCAGACAGGTGTTAGACAAAACTTAAACTTTGACAAATACAAAATACATGTTTCTTACTTGGCAAAGAAATTTTGCAAAAAACGTGTGAAACCCTTGGGAAGAATCAACGACTCCATTTTATCCGCTCATAAAAAAAATTGCGAATTTTGCTATTGTTGCTACAGAGTATAACAGTTTTGTTCCCGGTTGCTTGTATCACCCAAAACTAATCGAGTTAGATATAAGGTTAAAAATATATAAATGATCATGTTGATGAGACGAGTTGAAAACCGTGTGACTGTCTGTCGTTCCGTCTGTCTGTTCAAGTTGTAACTTGTGTAAAAATGAGATATCGTGTCATAACTAAGTACTAAATAAAGAAATAAAACCGTAATTTGGGACAGGCAATCGTGTTGTATCGCCCTCTAATAGCTTTAATGTACACATATATAGTGACAGGATGTCTCCATAACTGGATACATTTCATGAACGCAACGTTTTAATAGTTATTTTCATACATAAGCAATTCCTATAACCAGTATGTTCCAATGACCGGAGACGAACACTATTTTGGTAATATTTCGCTCGAAATATATGTGATAAACGAACAAGATTTCATAAAATTTGTCAAGAAAATTGTGAACATTTTATAGTTCCTGCTTTTTTAAATTATTATTAATTTTTTGGTGTTTTGAAAGTTTTATTTTAACAACAAAACGTCAAATGATCGCAGCTAACAAATTGTCTGGTTTTTTTCATAGTTAATTTCTATTGAAGTATAGTTATAAATTACAGCTTCTGAATCTAAAAATACATTTTAAACACTCGTTTTTGCATTGCCCCCATTTATGTACGGTCAACTTTATATCGCATTAATCAGCCAATTTGTGATATCTTAATAAAATTGAGTGAGCATGTTTTTCGATGAATATTTGTGACTATAATGGACGGGTGAAAACTTTTTTCAACTTCCGTTTGACTTTATACCATATAAGTATGTATATCGATCAATATTTAAGATTTCTAAAAAAATTCACTGAACGTATAATATTGGATATACTATAGTTTAATTCCGAAAACATGGGAAATAATAATATTGAGTCTATGACCAATAACATAAGTTAATATGATCAAAATTTGATTATAAATCATTATAGCTTCGTCGAATAATGAATGCTGAAATGTTTCTCAACATTTTTAATAGGTATAAAGTTAAGTATAAAATGTATGGTTACACTCCAACTTAGCCCTTCCTTACTAGTTTTTAATTAAGATATTCGGGATCAGAAAAAATGCATTAAAACGTTTATTTAAAATTAAATATCAGGTAGCTGGTCGTTACGGTCGCGGCCGCTCACAATCAAATCAGAGGGCGGAGAAGTGTATATCTCCGTCAATTTTGCTTTAATTGCTCTCAAATTTTCACAGAATAATCTTAAGATATTGTACATTAATATAAAATAAAAAAATGCAAAAAAGAATACCTTACTACCCCCTTAAATATAATCACGGCAGCGAATTTTTGGGTAAAAATATTTTCGAGTGGTACTGTTCACAATATGAATTTTTATATATTACATAATAATTTTAGAAACGCCTACCCAGTCGCAGGATCTCATTCCAATTTTGCTATTATGGCAGATTTAAAATAAACTCGACTATTAATTAATTCTCGTTATTGAAAAATTACTTTGTTTTTTTCGTTAGATGGATTGCTGTGGAACCTTTGGGCCTAAGGATTGGGAACCGATATTTCACAATAGCTCTCTGCCACCTGCATGCTGCACGGTCATCAATTTGAATGAAGCTCAAGACTGTACGGTTGTTCACGCCCATTCGGAAGGCTGTCTAAATAAGCTGCTCTCCCTGCTCGACTCCAAAACATTAACTTTAGCGGGCGTGGTACTCGGCGTAGCTGGTATACAGGTATGTAATAGCAAACTATCTTAAAAACATATATCAAAAAAGTGTTTTCTTTTATATTTCCAGCTATTGACCATACTTTTCGCCTTCTGTCTGTTTCGTTCGTTCCGACGCAGTTACCAGACGGTTTAAAAAACAGCATGATACACATATTAGGAGTTAATAGTTGAATGCTTTTTAAATATGAAATTCATACAGCCAATACTCATCCTAATATGTGTTATAAGAATTTATTTCAATTGAATATCAACAGTTTTTAAGGCGAACAAAGTAATAATTAGAAAAGTGCTTATAAATAAGTAAAATTACTTATGTCGGCTACATATAACTGAGCACACAAATCACATTTTAAATTGTTACTTACATACTTATACAATATATACACATGTAACTATATGAGAGCAGCATTATTATGCAGACTTCAAGCTCCCCATATCACTTATTCATATCAGTGTTATAAGTTAATGAACAACGTCGTGAAGTTTATGCTCAACATTTTTGAGTGACCAAGAGCGAATATGAACAATATAATATGAATTTACACCTTTAAGCACATTTTATATACCTATTGTATATGGTATCTAAATATATGTATGTACTGGCAATCATTTTTTGACGAAAGTCATTTTGTAGTTTAGCACCAAAAAAGACATTAGCAACAATACGGTATGCATTTCACTTAAATTTTTGTATTTATATATTTTCATCTATGTATGTATAAGATTTCATAATATCTGTACTATTAGATTTCTTTATATAAATCTTGAGAAGGGTTTTACATAACTACACTACTTGCCCAGCCCATTTCGGCGGCATAAAGCATTTAAAGAAAATGCCAAACTCAATTAATTGTTTAAACTGGAAAAATGTATACAAAATTTTATAAGAGTTTTATATTAAAAAGAAGCATAAGATGAATTAATACGAAAATATCTAAACCGAAATTGACGTAAACTAATAGCAACCATTAGCAATGTTTATGGTAGTGGTATTTTTACATAAACCAATTTGCTTGCTCTTTTATGATAGATTTGCTTAATTTAAAACTTAATGGGATTTTGTTTGTTATACCAATTTGAAAAGTAACAAGTTTTTAATGAATTTTCCACTAATAAGTAAATATGAAAACTGAAAGCATTCAAATAAAGAAATGAATAAAGAGTTTTTATATCTATATTTTACACTTGGTTATACAACAATCCAAATATTATATACATATATCTCCTTATTTAGAATATTTATTAGAAATAAAGTTTTTCCATATACATACATATGTACATGACTTATGAAGTTCTTCAAAAATTCGTATTTTTATATTTATGTTTAAAAATTTTACTAGAAAATAAATTAGCATAACCTAATCCAAAACGTGTAAAAATATATTTCGGTAGGTGTATATTATACAAGCCCTAATTTGATTTACAAATTTGTAACATAAATTGCTGAAATAGATACTTGGTAGTCCAATAGCTTCATAATTTAGTATTACATGTACCTACTAGTACGTTACATAGATTTTTTGTATTACTGAACAGTAGTTTTGTGTATTTTATTGCCTTTATAATTAAGTATGTATTTGTTATATAATTGTATTTGTTTGAAATTATGTTAAGTGTGTATAACAGATCAGCACTGAATAAAAATAAAGTACTCATAATATACCAAATTTTAATACATCGTATCTAAAGATGTTTTTATTTGCTTTACTTCGAGTCACAAGAGTTATAAATAATGCTTTGAACACAAAGACTGCCCGACATGAGTGCACGACAGCGAAATTGTCCTGCCTGCAAATGTCATCTTGAAGCCAGCTTCTTGAACACTTTTTTACCCGGCAGTGACATCAAACAACTAATGTATACAACTTCGTTGCCGCCGTACTGAAACTTTTCTCTTGAATGAAATGTAAATAAATTGTGGGCAAAATATAAATAATTAGGTCGATTATTTTGTTTTAAATTGTTAATTGTTGTTATAAATGATATATTTAATGTTTCTGTTGGTAAATTACGTTAGATTTGTTAGAGCTTAGAATAATTTTACATTTCACATATTAGCCACAGCACTACAACTGTTCATTGTTGTCTAAAAGCGACAGCGATAACTGCATGAGCATGCATGACGAGCAAAATTAATGCGCCTTTAGCAACGCTAATGAGCATTGAAATTTTATGGTGACAGACGGCAGACTTGTACATTTAGACAGCTGATAGTGAAATTTGTTTATTTATTTAAAAAAAAAGTGAAATAAAAGTGTGTGAAAAAGTAAAGAATATTGGAAAAATGGATAGCAAACTGTGCGTTGTTTATTTTCTGCCATCTAAAAATATTAAAATTTGTTTTTTGTTAATATACTTGCACATAATTTAATTAGCAATATAAAAACTGTTTACCTCTGAAGCTGGAAACACAAACAAGGCGGCAGATTTCAAGCGACATCTGTCAAACAATAGCAGAAACTAGCCATTTTTGGGCAGTCTCAAATTTGGTAAATTCAGCTAAATGCTCGAAATTCTTGTGCATTCTTCTTCTTCTTAATTGGCGTAGACACCGCTTACGCGATTATAGCCGAGTTAACAACAGCGCGCCAGTCGTTTCTTCTTTTCGCTGCGTGGCGCCAATTGGATATTCCAAGCGAAGCCAGGTCCTTCTCCACTTGGTCCTTCCAACGGAGTGGAGGTCTTCCTCTTCCTCTGCTTCCCCCGGCGGGTACTGCTTCGAATACTTTCAGAGCTGGGGTGTGTTCATCCATCCGGACAACATGACCTAGCCAGCGTAGCCACTGTCTTTTAATTCGCTGAACTATGTCAATGTCGTCATATATCTCGTACAGCTCATCGTTCCATCGGATGCGATATTCGCCGTGGCCAATGCGCAAAGGACCATAAATCTTTCGCAGAATTTTTCTCTCGAAAACTCGTAACGTCGACTCATCGGTTGCTGTCTTCGCCCAAGCCTCTGCACCATATAGCAGGACGGGAATTATGAGCGACTTATAGAGTTTTGCTTTTGTTCGTCGAGAGAGGACTTTACTTTTCAATTGCCTACTCAGTCCGAAGTAGCACCTGTTGGCAAGAGCAATCCTGCGTTGGATTTCCAGGCTGACATTATTAGTGGTGTTAATGCTGGTTCCTAAATAGACGAAATTATCTACAACTTCAAAGTTATGACTGTCAACAGTGACGTGAGAGCCAAGTCGCGAGTGCGACGACTGTTTGTTTGATGACAGGAGATATTTCGTTTTGCCCTCGTTCACTACCAGACCCATTTTCTGTGCTTCCTTGTCCAGCCTAGAGAAAGCAGAACTAACGGCGCGGGTGTTGAGGCCGATGATATTATATTCTTGTGCATTACAAACTTGCATTAACATGGGTCAAATATGCAAGCAAATGTAAATTAAGCCCGCTAATGCATATTAGCGCTGCCGTCTGTCTGTCACCCTATTATAATGATAATTATCTTTTAACGTAGTTAATAATAAACGATTTTTTCGTAAAATTTATATTGATTTTCCAAAAATACGAAAATTTCTAATAATTTATCTTATTCATTTTTATTTAACTCTTTTTTTTAAATAAGTAAACAAATTTCACTATCAGCTGTCTAAATGTACAAGTCTGCCGTCTGTCACCATAAAATTGCAATGCGCATTAGCGTTGCTTAAGGCGCATTAATTTTGCTCGTCTGTCAGGGCTATTATTGCTTCTCATAGATGCATCAGCTGATTTATTAGTTAAGAATGAACAACCCTGTCCACATTATGTAAACTTGCTATTGGTGCGCAGATGTCGCCTTTTATTTTGGCATCGAATTGTTTAATGCACGTTTACGTCAATCAAGGGATTTATAAGAATATATCTATCATGGTTTTTATTTGACATTTTGCTGAAGTTAAATTTATATTAAATAAAAAATTACGAAAATCAAAAATTATTGAAGCATTTTTAAACAATATGTTCATTTAAAGTTTGTGTAAATTAAAATGGAGAGAAGTTAATCGTTATAACTTATCGATAGCTTGGTCCATCGCTATAGGTAAAACTTGTCTCATTCCGTTGCGAATCCATTTGGCCGTCAATTGGGGCAATTGGAGTTTGTAGAGTATTGTTTAAAAGTGAATAAACTCGGTTTTTCTGGCTCAGCGAAGTTATTGCCAACTTATTGAGGATAAGTTTTTTCTAAGTTTAAGCTGTGATTAATTATACATATTTATATACATATATCTATAGTGAAATATCATTCGTAATACGATTTTTGTGTTGTGCTGCATATATATTGTTTTTTGTGTGCAAAGCAGTAACCTTCATTGAAGTAAAGTTAAAAAGAAGAGCGACAGTTTAAGCCGTGCCAATTCGTATTGTGACGAGTTTTTGCATTCCAATAGATCGACATCAGTAAAAGCTAAAACCAGTACAATGGAAGACTTGGGTAAGTCAAAATTCTTATATGGGTGGGGCATCTTCTCTTGAAGCCGGTATAACTACATATAGAGGTATTGAAATGTCTTTGATTTCTTTTATTTATATCTTATAAAAACCCTTAATTTTCGTGCTTAGATTAGACCACAGTATATGTACATACATATATGGTATATGTGAATGTAGCAATTCTGTTCTGGCTATATTGCGTGCGATTGTCGACACGTAAACATTGACTTCCGCTACTTTGCATCATCAGCGAAAAATAAAACAATAACTCCCAGCAAACTTTAATGAATCTGTCATTGGCAATATAGGGTGCTCTACTCGTTTGAATGATGTAAAATAGTTTTTGGAAACTAGTTACTTATTTAGCGGATGTTGTGTTCTACATAAACTAACTATTCAGATGACTTCAAATCTTTGCGGGAGCCCCAATTAAACAACATTGTACATTCTTAAACATATACATATGTACATATGTATATGTACATATTTAGTTTATTATTACTGTATATGCATGCATTAAACATATGCCAAAAATAGAAATATATGTACATAAGTATGTATGTGTAAATGAAACGTTTTCAAAGAATTATTATGACTAATATTTTTATCCATCTTTATCAAAAAATGTCGATTCCATCAAACAATTTTTTCTCCCTACTGTTACCTTACCGTTATAAAACTCTTTACCGACCTTTGTTGTGAAAGTTAATTTATTTTCACACATCTTTACTTGCAACTCATTTCACATTCCAGGAGTCAAGATTTGCAGTCATCGCTATTTACGTTTATGTTGGAATTAGTCATTGACATGCCGCCATTCCGAACTTACCACGCGTATCAAACGAAATTTGTCAAAAGTGATGTCCGTATTGACAACGTAGAAATCAGCTGTTCTCTTTGATTTTAATTTGATTAATACTTTGCATCACTAAATTTATATACTATACATACATAAATGATTTTGTACAGATCTAACTTTTCAGTTATAATTTGTCATATCCACTAATAAAAATAGTCCACCTATTTAAAAATATTTGTATTCAACTGTTGCTTAAATTAATTTTACATTGCGAAATGTCTACAGAAGTGGCAACATTGCTCAAATGTGAACAAATAAGAACAACAGATTTTTACGTTGTCATTACGGCCATAACGGAAGAGGGAACGTTAGTCACTAACTGAAGCATGAAGCATTGTGCTTCGAAATTCCGTTGAAATGACTAATAAGTGTGTTATCACCAAGAAACTGAATAATATGCCTTCTGCAACATACGTACATACTTGATACATATTGTATGTACATACTTACATATGTATATGCAATTATTTACATTCTCTGTGTAGGTAGATGCATAGGTATAAAGTCAAAAGCAAAGCATTTTAACATTCATATCTGCTTTAGTATGCTTTTGAGATATGATGTAGAAATGCTTACTCGATATGTAGGCATATAGGATGTATGTATGTACATATGTATGGACATACGTAAGAATATAAAACAGTTGAACTTCCCTAATTCGAATCACCACAACTCACAAAAAACTTCGAATTAGGGAGACTTCGAGTTATAAAAGTTTTTTTAAAATATAGAAGTTTTCAAAATGCTGTAAAATATAGATTTATACACAGTTTTATTTATTTACTTCGCGTAAAGCTTTCTGCTTATGTATGTACATGAAACATGTATTCTGTAATTTTATGCTGAACATATCTACGTACATATGTATGTACATATGTAAGTATGTATGTAAATTTTTTGTTTGTTTGTTTCAGTGTTCAGTGGTTTGTAGGTGTAGGTGTATTTAAATTTCAATTTAAAATGTCAAAGGAACGTGATACATCCTCATAATTTTTATGGCGCTAGAAATCATATTCGTTGAGCCTGAAATATTCGGTTCTACTATGTCATCTGTCCGGCTGAGCTAATCTCATTGTCCACCGCAATATAATCCTTAATAGTAACATTTGAAGGGATAGACATTCGCGGCGACTTTTACGTCAGCAGCTGTTTCCAAACTGCGATTTTCTTGAAAAATGCGACTTAGAGAAAAGCATGTCAATTTAAAAATTCGACTTATGAAGAACTTCGAGTTAAGGAAGTTTGACTTTTTTAAACGCCATTGCCAATTCAAGAGTTCGTGTTTTAAAGAACTTCCGAGTTATAGAAGTTTGAGTTATGGAACTTCAACTGTATTTCAGCTTTTAAATAGCTTCAGAAAGAAGAAAGGGCCAGGTTCGAGAGTAACCAGTAAAAAATTCAAATGACATTTTAAAAATGTGATATATGGGAAGTAGGAGCGTACCTGAGGTTAATATATGATTTTAGCTAAAACTAGGCATTCTCACATTTTTACCAAGTTTTATGCAACCATTACGTACAATCTTTACTATAAAATTTAATGTTGTTGACTGATTTATTTAAAGCGTTAGTGAATTTATATACTATTTTTCAACTTAAACGTTATATGCGGGATTGGCAGACATGCGGAATAAATTCTTCTCGTTATCCTGTTATAAATATATATAACTTTACTTTTTATTACGCTTTTAATAACTATTGATAAATTTCTACGTTTTTTATAATTTATTTAGTTATAAATTTAATAAAAAAAAAAAAATTAAAAATAAATTTGAAATATAAATATATAACATACATTTCGGTAACATGGCAAATTAGTAATATTTCATCAATGTATTACTCATAGTTCAGTGTCTTATAATTGATATATTGGGAAAACGTTTCATCTGACAGCATACATATGTATACCCGCTAAATTCGTATCAGCTGATTATTTTTTATTGCAACACACTAAATAAGACTTTTATAAACAAAAACAAAGAACTCGTAAGAAAATTAATAACTTTTCATTTGGTGTTACGCACGTAGTTTTAGAACAACCCTGGCACGGGGGTGCGCTAAACTTCGCGGTGCTTGTTTTTAGTTACAGTGCACCCACTGTCGATCTTGACAGCGAACTTAGCAGCAAAAGTGCAACTACTATGCCCAGGTTTTGTTACAATATACATACATATATACATATACATACATATATAATCGCCTTTGATGCACTTATTTTCCTACTCTCCAACCGTAAGTGGTGTCAAATGAAGAAAGGGTCTTGAACTACTCAAGTGCGTGGTCGTGCTCACAGCTGCGACTTTATTGCCACGCAAAGCTACATTCATTGATAGGGTTATTGCCATTCATGTGTTTGTTGTTATTGCGGTGTTACATTTTGGTCGAAGGCAGAGCAATAGTTTGTTGATAAAGTTGCCGGTCGTCAACATTGCCTTTGTCCGACATCTACTCACACATAAGTACATTATAGTGGAAAGTCTGTGGGCTGATGCCAACATCAGTGGGAAAGTGTTTTTTTTTTTTTGTTTCGTTTGCCGTCTCGATATAATACATAATGCTTGTGAGTGTATTCTCGCTGTGCGCTTTTCTAACGGCGCTTGCTGTTCATAGACTTCTCTCCGAAATTTGCTTGGCGCTCGAGTTCATTTATTCAGTCACTCAACGAAAGTACCAAGTCATACATACTTTTAAATAGGTATATGCCTACATGCAAAGAGTTGTCGTTGACGCTACGAAAGCGGTAAATGCAAGAGCGAACGCGGACGCAAACGCTTTCCGACATCGCTTAACAAGCGTCATGCTGCCCTCCAAGCGCACACACAAACCGTGCACTGTGATGGGAAGATATCACACGGGCGTGGGGAGACCAATTTCGACGTGGAGTTTGTTGGTATTAGTGCGTCGCTTTTGCGCTTCGACTTGTGAGTGGCAGCGTTTGGTGGTTTTGTTTGCGGCTAACGACTGACAACTGAGGGCAGTGCTAGCGTTCCTAGATAAGCGCGCTCATCGCTTATATCGCATCGCATCTATCGCGAATTTGTAGTTGTAACGTGCTGTGGCTGCTTTAAATTGCACCATAAGTTACGGTTTGTGAGTGAATATTCAAAATATGCAATGATTATAGTCAAATTGAGCACTTTTTTGTATAGATTTAACAACAAAAATTTCCTTATGTGAAAGAAGCTCGTGTGTACGCGTTTTGCCACCCAAATGTTGTGCTACAGAAAAAACATATAATTTTAATGTTTCAAGTTCAAGAATTAATGAAAAAAGGCGAATATCAGCTTCAACGAAGTGAAAAAATAATTTCTCCACACAAAAACACGTTTGAGTATACAAACAATTACGTAATATGCAATGAAATCGTCTGAAGTTGTTAACTAACTTTGAAGATAATGTGAAGATTAGAACAAAAGTGATTACAGATGAGCTAGAAACACCGCGCAGCTAAATGTGTACATTTGTATATGGAAATACACAAAATAATATACGGTCAATCATACAAACGTACATACATACATTGTGTTATACAAATAATGTATAATATATGTAGAGGTATACTTTTAAAGCCTAGCTCAGTGCACAGCGTCTAATTATTAAAGAAATTATGTATACTTTGCTATAAATAGACGTAATATACACACATATGTACATATATTCGTAAAATTAGGTTTCTCCTATCAATTTTAGGCGAATATACCAATTAATTAAAAAATAATACAAAACGGCGCTCTACAGGTTGCATAGTTTACCACTTCGTTTCCAAATTTTACTACTCTCATTTGATAAGGCAAACAATTTATTTGATAAGAATAACACAACTAGCAACCCAGCAGTAAAATTTTCTAACTTGAAATATCAATCTCTAGTACTTATTGGCAACTTCCTCGACTAGCTTTGCAACATATACTACAAAAATGTTGCCAGCTTTATATCATTTCTCTTAACAAAATTTTGTTATAAACCTGTCATATTTAATTTATATAAAAAATTGAGATTTCTGTAATAAGTCAAAACTAAGAAAAAATGTTGACTGCGCTTGCGCCGAAACTGTAAAGTCATTTAAAAAAAAGTTTTCCATACAAGGGATTGATTTTGATAGTTTGGCTTGTGTGACAGCTATATGTTATTCTGGTTCTATCTGAAAAATTTGTTTGGGCACGGATTGAAGATAAAATAGTTTTTATGCAAGAAATTTATTTTGTTTGTTCAGTTTGTATAGCTATATGCTATAAATTCCGACAAATGAGGAACTTCTTTGCAAAAAAGGACGTGTGGAAAATTTCAGGTCGATATCTCAAAAACTGAGGTACTAGTTCGCGAGGGACAGATTGACACACAGACGGACATGGCTAAATCGTCTTATATAAATATATTTTATAGGGTTTCTGATGTTTCCTTCTGGGAAAATTACTTTTAAATTAATTAATAACTTTTAAACAATTTAATTGTTTCAGATGCACAAAGGTTTTTGCTTTCGCCGAGCCAAAGTCGTAAGGTAAAGGCACACACACCACTGTGCCGTTTTTTTTTACTGTTTTTCGTCGAAGAACTTATGCTAAATGTCGCTTGGGAAGTATAAAAAGCCACAAATAACGAACTGGCAACTGACAGTCTTAGTAATATATCACAATTTTATTTATAAAAAAAATGTTTAATAAACAAAGTTCCGAAGTCCTCCAAAATTTTTTTTGTTATGACGAAAGATTTATTTTTTAAATAATTTCGGTAAATATAGTTTTTTTGTTTTTAAAAAACAGTAAAACTTAATTTTTTTCTCATATAAATATGTATATACACATTCTTTCGTTCTTTTTAACTTTGAGATAAGATATTAATTTACATTTTTGCAGTTACAATGACTTCGCTCTCTTTTACTCTTAAATTGAGAATTCTGTTATTTCACGGACAAAATAATTTACTTATTTACGTACAAACTGATAAATTTGTGTTGGCATAGCGGCAATTTAAAAATTGGTTTATAAATAAAGAAGATAATTGCTGCAATACACTTTGAATTACATTTGAATGCATATATGTACATATCTTCGTTATTACAAATATAAATATACATACTTATAAGTATATGTACATATAAGGTGCATTCCAAAGTAAACAGGACTTTTTGAATCTAGCGCCCCATGGTGGCGCCATCTATATGTCGATGTGCTAGATTATGTTATCTTTATCGATTGTCCAGTGAGAATTTCATGACATTTCATCGATTGGAAGTGAAATTATTGCGTTTTAAGTGTCAGTATGTTTATGTTATCGGTGCGAAAATGAGCTCCGAACAAAGAGCCAATATTAAATTTTGTTTTAAAATTGGTAAAATTTTTTCAACATGTGGGAAAATCAAAATCCATCAAGATCTCCAAAACATCGATTTATCGCACTTTGACCGGACATTTGGGCTTACGAAAGGTGTGTGCACGGTTTGTTCCGCACAAATTGACTGACGACCAAAAATTGCTCAGAATCCAACATTCGAAGAACATCATTAAAGAGGTCAACAAGGACAAAAACTTTCTTTACAATATTGTAACTGGTGACGAAACGTGGTGTTTCCAATATGATCCCGAAAAGAAACGCCAGAGTGCTGAATGGAAGGCACCAGATGAGCCGAAACCCAAAAAATCGAGCATGGAGAAGTCAAAAGTGAAGACAATGCTGATTTGTTTCTATGATTCCAAGGGTATTGTCCACAAAGAATTTCTTCCACCCGGCCAAAACGTTAATGCGGTATTCTACCTTTGAGTTTTGAAGCGTTTGCGCCGTATTCGACGTATTCGGCCCGAATATAGCGAAGATGAAAGTTGGCGTTTGTTGCACGAGAATGCGCCGTCTCATCGATAGACGCTTGTGACCGATTATTTGACCAAAAATCACATTTTAACCATTAACCACTCCCCGTATTCACTTGGCATCGTGCGACTTCTTCCTTTTCGGAAAAGTGCATTTGCCCATGAAAGGAAAGCGTTATGCAGACGTAGAGGCCATTCAAAAGGCTTGCACCGTCATACTGACCGGCCAACGAGCTAAAACACTCGTTCGACATGCTTTTGGACCGTACAAAAAGCTGTATTGAAGCAGAAGGAGACTATTTTGATTAAAATAAATTGATTTAGCCGAAAAAACCATTTCTTCCGTTTATTTTTTAAAAGTTCTGTTTACTTTGGAACGCACCTTCTATACACATTTATTTTGAAAGTTTAAATTAAATTGAATTAATTGACTATGAATGCAAAGTCTAGTTTACACACTTTGAAGAAGATCGTTGTAAAGCGGCGTAAAATGTAAACCAGACCTGATAAATCATACACTCTTAAAAATAATTAATCCAGATGCCACAAGTTTAAAAATATCATATACATATGTATGTATGTATGTACATACATATACATATGTATGTATGTATGTACATACATACATATGTATAATTTGAAAACCACATCGTTACAATGAGCTTGGCCCTCGTATTAATTTCTTTTTTTCCCAATCCCGTTACTTTATTTGCACATTGATCTTACGTAAAGATTTGTCTGATGTCCTTATTTAACATGCATACTACTATTTTTTCATGGAAAAATCTTTCAGTTTTGGTTTCTGGCGATTCTGGTTGTCTTTTGTAAGTCTTTTTCAGAAGGTGTTTACTATTCTAGGAGCTGAAAGAATTGTTAAAATAATCTTTTGATTATTAAATGACTAATTACAGTGCAAGTGTATTTACAATCAAAAGATTATTTTAGCAATTCTTTCAGCTCCTTTCCGTTATTACTCATATTACATTAAAAAAGACTTATTGCTATTGTAGCAATAAATATAACTTTGCCTTAGTACTTTGCATTAGGGTTGATTGCTCATTCTCTAAATAATAAAATAAGCATTCGAAAATTTGCATGTTTAATTGCTTACTTTAATCTGATTCTATCTCTGTGTTTATATGAGGGTTATGGCGAAAGTGCTTATGGTTGAACTGCACTATACTCAATGCCAATTGCATTGATTCATGTTATTTAGATGAAGATAGTTAGAGGAACTAAGCTGTATTCCTATAATTATTTTTATACAAATTCTTCAGTGAATGAAATTAAATTGGAAGGCAGTAAAAAGGTGTTTTTTTATTTAAGAGCCACTGTAGCGGGTATAAAATCATGTGCGAACTCATTAATTTTTTATTGTGATATAATAATTTATGAACAGAACTAATGAAACATTTATCAGGTTTGAATCTCAAGCTGAAGAAAAATGATTTATTTTGGTTAATTTCTTTGACTATAATGAATATGTACATACATATAACGTGCGATGTCTCTTTGATCGTTTTTTCAAGCGAGTCGCTGCGTGACAACCACAATTGTCGTTCTGGAACAAAATAAAACAAACGCCGTTAATGTACATGATAAATACCTGTAGAAGTACGTGCAGAAATTTGAAAATATTGATTCCTTTAAAAACAGTCAATAATTTCGTAATAAATTGATAATATAAAAAAATTGAATCAATCAAAATTTCTCAACATACTTCTATGCAAAATTCAATTCTAAAGATAACCTAAAAATGAGAAATCGATCGGATAAAAATTATGAAAGTAATTTATATCGATAATTGAAAAAAAATAGTGTTGAGGAAAAGGCTTTTACAATTTCAGAGGAGAAAGTAGAGAAAGAAGAGGTGAACTTCTTATATACGCTTTAAGTGGTTTTCCTCAAATCAACTTGAAACGAATTTTTATGACTGTAAAGCATTGCTTACAAAAAAAAAAACAATATATGTATAAAAGATTTACATTGGCTGTACCCATTAAGGACATCACTAATGAGTTTTTATGGGAATATGTGTTTGCAACATTATTCCAAACCATTTGCCCTCACTTGTAAAAAACATAATCCAAACAACACTTAACTCCGTCGGCCATTGAACTTAGGGAAAGTATGCAAAACGCATTAATAATAAATAAAAGAAGTGATTCAATGTATGGAAAAGGTCTCCAATTGCAACAGCTTAATTTTTGAAAGAACTCATAAAAGTGCCGCCAAGCATTGCAAGTAGAATGCACCGTCTTTGCAGGGGCAGGCATACCTCTTCGGCTGTTAAGTAGTTTTCATTGTACTTTCACACTGTGAATTTCATTAATTTTCACTTTATAAAATGTGTTCATAAAGATAATTGAAATTGATAAAGATAAAGATGCCAGAAAATGTAGAATAAAATTTGTTTACTGAACATACGAAAACGGAGTTTTAGTAATAACTGCCATAAAAAGCATATTGCATTGCTTAATTATTCTTATTTTATTCACTTTTACAAATCTCGAAAGGAATTATTGAGATTTATAACAGGTGGTGCAAAAATTATCTTCCGATGTTTTTTGAAAAATGAAAAACTTTTTTAATAAATAAAAAACTTTGATTCTGCTTGTGGATTATTTTTATTTGGTCTTTTAAATTTTTTTACGTCAAGTCGAGAATATGATATCATGTAAATGGCCGCCGCCACAGTTGATTGTCATTTGAGCCCTTTTTAAGGCATTTTCCATCACTTTGGCCAGAACTTCCGGCGATAGGTCCTCACATTCTTGATGGATATTGTCTTTAAGAGCTGCAAGAGCCTGAGGCTTGTTGACATAAACCCGCGACTTCAAAAAGCCCCACAAAAAGAAGTCTGCAGCGGTCAAATCAGGCGATCTTGCTGGCCAGTGCAAATCGCCAAAACGGGAGATTAGGCACCCGGGAAATGCATCCTTCAGCATATCGGTTGTGGCACGCAGTGTAGCGTACCATTGTTTATTTACGTTTATTTCGCATGTGTTTACTACACAAATGTCAAAACAGAACTGACATTAGAGGTCAATTGAAAATTTTATAGCATTTTCTGACTTTTGCGCTACCATGTATGTATATGGTGTATATAAATGATCAGGATAATGAGACGAGTTGAAATCCGAGTGACTGTTTGTCTGTCTGTCTGCGAAATGATAACTTGAGTAAAAATTAAACTATCTTAATGAACTTTGTACACCTGATTCTTGGCAAAAGGTGAGGACGGGTTCGTAGGCACGCCCAAAAAATGCCAATAAACGAAAATCTATAAAGTGCTATAAATAAGCAGTAAGTTTAGATATGAAACTGTAATTTGGCACAGAGAATGACAGTAGCAAGAAGGATCTGTGGGCTAAAAATATGGAAAAATGAGCGTAGCCCCGAACGACAAGAGGGCTAATGTACATATCTCCTAAACCACTTAAGATTCAATATCCGAAGTCACAGAGGACAAATCCCTTAAGCAATCCTACAGACATTGTAAAAATGGATGAAATCGGGGTGATAACCGCGCCCACTTCCAAAATAACGATTCTGGTAAAAATACCAAAAATAGGATAATTTAATAACTAAATGCGTCAGAGACATTAAATTTTACAACTATGGAAGTTGGACGATGGGCGTGGTACCGCCCACATTTCGGTGAAAGTGCATATCTCAGTACCTACTCGGCCAATCTCGACTAAATTTAGTATATAATATTATCTGAACATTCCTATCTTCCAGTGCGAAAATGTGCGAAATTAGACTACAACCATGCCTTAATAGCTCAATTTGAAGTCCATCTGATTCTTTGACTTTCCAGTGTGCAAATCAAACACCAATAAATGAATCGGATAAAACTTTGCGTGAGTAGTGCCTAAAGTGTACCACCTTGTTATCAAAATATGTCCAAATCGCACCAAAACTATTCAAGCCCCGAGATACCGAATATTAGATTAGATTAGATTTATTTATGAGGAATACACCGCGACCTTTGGTCTATTATGCCCTCTCCTAAATCACATGGACTCACTTAGCCCCAGCACATCGATGAATTCCAATATTCTACTGGGTGCTAATGCGTCGATGCAATCCCTGTCCGGAAACATGGGTCCGAGGGCCTTAATCCTACGTCTGCAGACTGCTGTGCAGTCGATCAGCAGGTGTTCCGGTGTTTCAGGCTCCATGTCGCAGAACCGGCAGTTAGTGCAAGAAGATAGGCCCATGTTATATAAATGCCTATTTAACTTGCAGTGGCCAGTATAAAATGCGACCAAGAGCCTAAGCTTATTCCTGGGGAGGTTGATTACAACTTTGAACCTGCTCATGTTGTACCCTCCCATTAGCAACCTGGCATGCCGCATGCCGTGAGTTCGTTGCCAATACTTCTTTCTGCCCACTCCCTCTTCTTTGCGAAGTAGCTCCTTTATGGTATGGGGACCCACCCCTGTAAACGGTTCAGGACCTACCATTTTGGTGGAGGCTGCGGAGCGAGCGAGCTCGTCTGCCACTTCGTTACCGGCTATTCCTTTGTGACCTGGCACCCAAATTAGGTGCACCTGGTTTCTTCAGCCTTTCTCTGCACTCCTGCACTAGCAGCGACCTGATCTCGTAGGAGGAGATCGCTTGTAGTGCTGCTTGACTATCGCTGAGTATGGCTATCCGCTCATTGCGATAGTTGCGATGGAGGTTTATCTCTATGCACCGACTTATGGCAAAGACTTCCGCCTGGAAAATGCTCGGAAACTCCCCCATAGGTATGGAGAGCTTGGTGCGTGGACCCGCGATCCCTGCACCAATTCCCTCCGACATTTTTGAGCTGTCGGTGTACCACCTCAAAGTGCTGTTCCTCAGCAGCAATTCAAGGGTGGAGTTGTTCCACTCAATCTATAAATATATTAAATAAATTCAGAGATAATCCTCTTCTAATTATAGTAGTCATGTATGTCAAATCGGGTTGAATCGGAACAATAATTCTCTTAGCCCCCAAAAAAAATATTTTCGAACTTCCGTTTGACTTTATACCGTATAAGTCAGCATATGTATATGCGAATATCTTAATGAAATCGAGAGAGTGTGTTTTTCTATTAACGGTTCATCTTTGTGTCTAAAGTGGATAAAATCGGGTCAAACTTTGATCCTGACAAGTTTCAAGAGTATGAAATGCTCGGGTACACTCGAACTTAGCCCTTCCCTCTTCTTCTTCTTTACTGGCGTAGAAACCGCTTACGCGGTTATAGCCGGGTTAACAACAGCGCGCCAGTCGTTTCTTCTATTCGCAAGGTGGCGCCAATTGAAGATTCCAAGCGAAGCCAGGTCCTTCTCCACCTGGTCCTTGCAACGGAGTGAAGGTCTTCCTCTTGTTGATAATTTATCATTTGTTTTTTACGTGGCGGGTCCCAACTCAGCGCACAACCCTGTGTGGGGAATGTTTCGCCTTCTCACTTTAGCTCGCCTTCAAACGTATGTTCTTTGGCTACCCAGAGGATACTTGGTCAAAGACCGGAAGTCGTGAGCTGCTTGAGCCATATGTAAAAGAATCGTTTCTGGCCACTCCCAAGTGAATGGCGATCAGAGAACTTTCCTCACTTGCGTGAACTTCTACACATGACTTCATCCTCCACTTCCTTGCTTGTTTTTCATTATCAGTAGACTAAAGTATAAGTTTCCTTATTTGGTTTCTAAAGTTCTCAACGCTGTGCTTCAAAATCTCATCAATAAAATATGAAATTGTTAATAAAATTTTTAAAAGCAAAATGAATTTGAAAAGCGCTTTTCATTGCTGTGTTTGACGCCACCTTAAACACCACGAAGAAAGAATGATTCCACTTTTAAGTATTTAGTATTACTTTCACAACCAACCCCATCAAATTTTCTCGCTTAATACGATATATATATTTTCTGTTATTTGTCAATATAAATAAACAAGTTTTTTATACGAATGTGCGCGCATTCGTTGCAACTATTGCTATATTTAGCTACAGAGTGCTAAAAATATGCCCACACATCGAATAAACTGCATGACAAGAAAAAACATTAACTTCGGTTGCACTGAACCCTTAATACCCTTCAAAAGTGCATTCTTATAGCATAAGAGGATATAAGTAAAAAAACCTTTATCCTAATTTTGAACGATCAGCTTGAGTCAGAACTATTAGCCATAGTGGTCCAATTTAACAATTTGTTCGAAGACTGTAACGTTACCTTGGGCAATAATTTTTGCCAAATTTTGTACAAAAACCTAGTCAAGTAAAAATTAAAGAAGACCTTGAGATTAATCGGTCAAATTGTATGGAAGCTATATGCTACAGTTGTCCGATCTGAACAATTTAAACAAAATTTGTAGGCCTTGTATAATAATCTCCGCCAACGTCTCGTAAAGGTAATAACAAAGTTTTTCATACAGTGGCTTGAGTTTGATCATTCGTTTGTATATCAGCTATATTCAATAGTGGTTCTATATCTGCGATTCCGACAATGGGGAAAGGATGAGTACAAAATTTCAGATCTATACCTCAGAAACTGAAGCACTTTAGGTATTTACAGATATATAATATACAGACGGACAAACTGATAGACATGGGTAAATCGACGTTTCTGGTTGTTCCAAAGTTTGTGGAAAATTTAATATACCCTGTTCAGGGTATAAAAATATGTCTTTGATATTATATATATGTAGACAACAATGTGCACTCTATGTGTATGTAATACAGATGTTTCAAACCACTTACATTTCCGTCTAGCATTGCCAGAAAATACGCAGTCGTCGAAAGATTGACACTTCTCAGAGAAAGTGAAAGAGCGCGAAGGGGCTGAAAGTGTCAGAAAAGCGTACAATTGCATTTTCTAGCAATGGAAAGTGTAAAAATAGTGAAGTAATTACACTTGACTACATATGCACATATGTCTAACGTATTTGTATGTAGTATGTACACGTTTGCAAGTGAATACGTGAGGGTAGCTCAATAAGTAGGGACACCGGTTTTGTAGTTGAAAATTTTACAATTTCTTATAGCCTTTTCGCACAAGAGTTAATCCATCAATTAACCGATCTTTGCTCGACTAAAGCTCTAATTTAGGTCGATTTGACATACAAAATAAAAATCTTATTTCACTCCATTAATACTTATTCGAGTTGGAACTGAAATGCAACTCTGTGGACTGTTGTCCATACACTAAATTTGTCTGTGTTTAATACTGCTGGTTGTTGTCCAGGCTATAAACTTGGTTTTGTGCATAGATAAAGTAACAATTAGCTGAACCTTTCGTTTGTCGGTAGCCGGCAGTGTGAAAGGCAAATTACAATCTTGGTTTTTAATTTCTTTTACAAATACAACTCTGCCGATTATTTGTCAATCGTGTCTTCAATAACGATACCTCAGTTATTTGACTATTTTCAAATCATTTATTATAACAAGGATCAACTTAATCCAATTTTAAAACTGTTAAATTATGACTTTATTATAGAAAAGTATGGGTGTATCTACATATATATTTAAACACATATATAAATATCTCCTTTCCGCTTTTTTGCTCTTTATTCAATGCTTTATAAAAAGTGTTAAAATGATCGGATTTAGTTCAAATATGCGCCGTTTCGTTCGATAATCTGTTTCCATCTAGACGACAACTTCATAATACCCCTCTCGTAGAAGCCCCCCCTCCTTATTTGCGAAAAACTCAACAGCCACTTTTCACAAGCCTCTTTTGAGTTCAACTTTACACCAACAAGGGCATTCGCCATGGACAGGAACAGGTGGTAATCATTTGGCGCTATGTCCGGGCTATATGGTGGATGCGATAAAACCTCCCAGCCGAGCTCCCGTAGCTTCTGACAAGTCATCAACGAAGTATGTGGTCTGGCGTTGTCCTGGTGGAACACTACACCCTTCCTGTTGACCAATTCTGGACGCTTCTGGTCGATCGCCTGCTTCCAGCGGTCCAGTTGTTCGCAGTAGTTGGTAGAATCAAGCGTCTGGTCATATGGAAAACACACAGCAAAACCTTCCTGGCCGTCAATCCCGGCTTGGCCACTGTTTGGGACGATTCACCGGCTTTCAACCACGACCGTTTTCGCTTGATTAAGCGTCTGGCCATATGGAACCAGCTCATAGTGGATGATTCCCTTCCAATACCAGAAAACACACAGCAAAACCTTCCTGGCGGTCAAATCCCGGCTTGGGCACTGTTTGGGACGATTCACCGGCCTTCAACCACGACCGTTTTCGCTTGATATTGACGTATGTCATCCATTTTTCGTCTCAAGTCACCATTCGCTTCAAAAATGAATCGAATTCGTTCCCTTTCAGCAGCATATCGCAGGCGTTGGTTCGGTCCAGAAGGTTTTTTTGCGTCAAATCATGCGGCACCCAAGCACCAAGTTTTTTTTGTGCACCCAGCCTTCTGCAGATGGTTTAAAATGGTTTGGTGACTAACTCCCATCTTCTGGACGATGTCACGAGATGCCACATGCCGGTCTACCTCGATGTTTTCCATGATTTGATCGGTATTCGTCGTCACAGGTGTTCCGCCGGCTGGCTTATCCATTGTGTCGTTTTCTCCCGCTCTGAATTGTCGAAACCATTCCTCCGCAGTTCGAAGTGATAGAGTACCATCCCCCAAATCACCATTAATTTCACGGAAGTGAGTTAGTGAACTCCATGTTTACACGTCTGTAATTGTTGAACGCAATATCCAAACTAATCATGCATAGCGTCGTTTTGTAAGTTATGTCAAGACCTTTCATGTATAGTATTGCCAGATACGAGCTCCGTAGCGCTTAATACATAGTAATAATTTTGTCAAAAGACAAAAAAGCGGAATGGAGATATTTGAAAACCTAATATTTATGTATTTTACATAATAATGTATTTTTATTTTGTGTAAAAATTTCTTTAATTGTTTTGCTTCACTGTTACCATTATTAGTGTTATTACTTCTGACAATAAACTGGTTTCAACGTGTTATTATTAATCCAAACAATAAGCTTCCGATAACTATCATAAACCTTTATTAACAGCAGTCTCCACTTAATAACACATACATATGTATGTATTTATTTATATATGAAGCCTTTCAACGGCTGTTAATTTCTATGAAAATTATTTTGGTAAATATGTACATATGTAGAATATACACTTTGTCGGTAGACTTTAACACCTTTTCTCGCTTACACAACAATTATACGATAACAAATTGTAACAAAGATTTCAATTTTAATTCAATACGAGAGTACAAAACACTTTTCTTCTGCTGCTTTAGTCAAAACCGTGATCAATAATGAGCTGTAGGTTCAAACCTCAACATACATACATACATATTTTATAATGTACTAATGCCTCTCAAAACTATACGCTTTTATTGAATTAAGCAAGTGTTATATAGACTTTATTGCTATCAAATTCAAAGTTAACTTATTTTTCTTAAAGCAAATTAAGTAATTTAATACTATGTTTTTTCTTTTAATTCATCATTGCAGACATACATACATATGCATGTACTGTATAGTTTGTTTATAGAGTAAATAATATTTGGAGATGAACGCACGCAGTCAACGTTGATGAAGTCGGGAAATATTTTCATTTGGCTGATTTGTAAACAATTTTATATTCGCTTAATGCGAGTTCACTTTCTAATAGTTTCTTGTCTACTTCCTATATTTGCTTACTTGTACACTTGCATATTCATATACATACATACATATGTGCGTGAAATCCACTTGAATATATGACGTCGAACAATACATTCTGTTTGTAGAAAAATCGTTTTCGATCCTCTGTAAAATGGCAATGATCTGCGTATTCACATATAAAAATACACATCTTAGGGAAATTCTTGAAGAAATATTGAGTGGGCGGATGTTGCAGAGGGCTAAGAACACATTAATAACAGCTCTCACACAATGTTTACATTGATGTGCCAAGTTACTTTTTTCACTGTAAAAATTGCTGAGTTTAAAAATCTTTTGGCGAAAATGTTTTGTTTTTATTTAATACAAAATGGTAGCATTTAATATAGCGGTTTAACACTTTACTATCAGTACTGATCGGATAAAAGATATCACCATATTTTGTATTGTTGTATCAATATTAATTTTGTTATAGTAGTGTTTTGTAATACGATATTTGAACATATTATATTTGCTTTGTTATAGGCATCTACATATACATAATGTACTATGTGGCGTATGAGTAACATTTTTTCATTAACATTAAAGGAGTGTTAAAAGTATTAGTATAGTCCTGACAGACGAGCAAAATTAATGCGCCTTAAGCAACGGTAATGCGCATTGAAATTTTATGGTGACAGACGGCAGACTTGTGCATTTGGACAGCTGATAGTGAAATTTGTTTGTTTATTAAAACAAAAAGTGAAATGAAAGTGTGTGAAAAAGTGAAGAATATTGGAAAAATGGATAGCAAACTGTGCGTTGTTTATTTTCTGCCATCTAAAAATATTAAAATTTGTTTTTGTTAATATACTTGCACATAATTTAATTAGCAATATAAAAACTGTTTACCTCTGAAGCTGTAAACACAAACAAGGCGGCAGATTTCAAGCGACATCTGTCAAACAATAACAAAAATCTGTAATTTTTAACCAATGTTGTCTACTAAATTCAGCCAAATGCACGAAATTCTTGTGCATTACAAACTTGCATTCACATGGGTCAAATGCGCAAATAAATATAACTTAAGCCCGCTAATGCATATTAGCGCTGTCGTCTGTCAGGGCCATTAGAGCGGTATATGGAAATGTCTGACGCTTTAAATTTTAACTTTAGAATATGTAATTATTCAATGGGTTTAATATTGTATTTCTCTCTTATAACATTGCTTTGTGTGAAAAATGTTGAAAATATTTATTGTATTTAATATTTACATCCACTTTTGGTTACTTCAGAGTTATTACATATATTTTGCTTCTCACTTTGAACAGAAAAAAGTAAGAGATTTTAATTTCTCATTAATCGTGCTAATTAAGAACGAATCAATTCGGGTTATTTTTTTTGTCAGAAAAAAATACGATTTTTCCAATCACTTCCAGAAATTATTAGTGTTGGTGCTAGTGTATTATATTTATCTGAGCTTATCGCTAATCTATTAGTTGTATCTTCAACTCGTGCCGAACTCCCTAGTTTATGACTTTTTCTTCAGAATGTTCTTTAGAGGTCAGTCAAGTCGTATATCAAATTTCCAACAGCTAGCAATCCTAAATTTTATTTAAGCCATTTAATAACATTAAAAATGTAATTATATAAATTTTAAAATTGTTTTAGCGTATATTGTGCTTATACTCTGTAGACTGAAACGTGGGGTAATTTTAGTGCTTTTTCGTTTGAGGCTCCTTGATTTAAGTATCGTGCTTACACCTAAAAAATATTATTTTAGTTTTTGGAATCTATGAATTAGTCAGTTAGATTTTATTAACTCAAATTCCAAAGCAATTTTTTCTCTATTTATCGCTTGCGGAACCAATTCTTCACTTTAAGCACGTATACTTTATTTGTTTTTATACCCAGAACAGAGTATATTGAGTTTGTCATTAAGTTTGGAACACCCAGAAGGAAACGTCGGAAACGGCATAAAGTATATATACATACATATACATATATAAAAGTTCAACAAAAGTCGATTTAGTCAAGTGTGTCTATCTATCCGTATATATGTACTCGAAGTAGTCCTCAGTTTTAGAGATTTTGATTTGAAATTTTATAAACGTGCTTTTATGATTATTGCATGTCTGCATTCTCCGCTAGATTGTGTCTCCACCGATTTCTCTAAAGCCTTTGTTAAAGTTTCACACAATATTCTAATTAAAAAATTATAATCTTTAGGGTTTTACTCTGTCTTCTTGCAGTGGATTAAATCATATCTGCGCAATAGACGATGTGTTGTCAGTGTCGATGGAGTGTCATCTGATTCATTCATTGCGTCTTCGGGAGTGCCACAAGGAAGCGTCTTGCGTCCACTTCTCTTTGTGCTGTTTATCAATGACATTCCCAGTTGCTTCTCTTTTGCTAACTTTTTGTTGTATGCAGATGACTTAAAAATTTTCGCAATAATCAAAACTCACAAGATATAGAAGTATTCAAACTTCAATGGGATATTGATACTTTTAATGATTGGTGCCTGAAATCGAAGCTTCTTCTGAATCTAGATAAATGTTCTCAGATCTCTTATGGCAGGGGACCTAGCATCTTACCTTCAAGTTACAATATTTCTAATTACGTCCTAAAATGCGTTACAAAAATTAAAGATTTTGGGGTAATCTTTAACAACAGATATTCTTTCATTAATCACATCAACTATATCACTTCTAAATCATTCGCTGTGCTCGGCTTTGTCCGCCGAAATGCTTTCAATTTTTCCGACCCCTACACGTTAAAATTACTGTATACATGTTTTGTTCGGTCCATTTTGGAGTACGCAGTTGGTTTTCAATGTAATTAATGGAGGTATTGACTGTCCCTATTTATTGGGGAAAATTAACTTCAATACTCCTCAGCGTTGTCTCAGATCTATTTCCCATTTTATTATAAAAAGGAAAGTTCTAAATTTGCTGAATATGCTTCTCTCAAGCGTGCTATGCGTGAGTTTAACTCGATTTCCGATAAAGTTCTTCTTGATTTTACTCACTCTAGGGTATCCTTCATTTATATTCTCAATTCTGTTTTTTTGTTATATCGGATCACTATAGTGTAAAGTTGCTATACAAACCGACTGAGCAATATCAAGTTCTTGTATGGGAAAACTTTTCTATCTAACAAAATGTTGGACCCCTATAGCGTAAAGCTGACATAGAAATTGACTAAGCGATATCAAGTTTTGTATGTAAAAATTTTATAAACTATGTGTATTTTTATTTCTTTCGGTGCTTATTAAACTAGCCTCTACTGTACATGATCTCTTATTGATTTCATTAAGAACGCTTGAAACTAATTCTAAACTTCTTGAATATTTATTAATGTTTAGCTAGATTAATGATTCGCTATTTGTTAAAATATGCCAATTAAAGCTAGAAATTTCGCTGAAAAAATAACAATAATGCAAAGTTAAATAAAAGAGCTTACCTTCAAGGTATAACTTCTTACGTATGTATATATGTACATACATACATATGTACATATATTTTATATACAAATAATTCGCTATATTGTTAAAAACTCGTTGAAGAAGTATCCTATATATAAATATGTACGTATGTGCAGTCACTTAATTAACACGAAGTAAAATCTCACTAAAAAAATTATGACCGTTAAATCCACATACATTTGTATGATCTCTCTGAACGAATATATTAAAAGCTGAACTGACGGTAAAATACATACCAATGTATGTATGGATAAACATATGTATGTATATTTATTTTGTGTCAAAAAGCGAAAAAATTCAGGTAAATAAGTATGTACATACTTGTACATATGTGTGTATGTAGGTGTCCGGGTGTTATTGTCGTGAACCGGGCGAAGTTGAGCCGCAAAATATTGAGTCACCGCGTCGTCGTTCACTTGTTCACGAGATTACCCAACTACCGGCCGACCAAAACAATTTATCCAAGAGAGTGACAAAATATGGAAGGCAATACGACGCCGCAGCCAACAAAACATCCGATGACAACAAAAACCTTGATCTGCGTGGGCTAAAGAGTGACGGACGCTGGGCAGCGGGATCAGCACCGCACATTAGAAATTCAATCAGACAAAATTTTATTTTCATTTAGTTAAGATCAACTGTAATCCATGCACATATGTATGTACGTATGATTGTGTGACAGTATAAAAAATAAAATTAAAAATATATTAAAAACGTATAAATTAAAGCGAAGACAAAGCATTTGTTTGTTGTTATTGCTGTTGCCGCTGTCGCTGTGCTCTCCGTTAGCGCCGGCAGCAGCGCCGTACGCTTGGCCAACTGCCCGTTGCTTCCAACGTTGTCGCATCAGATTTAGATTCATGAGATTGCGTTTGCTATTCTAACTGCATATTGTTCCAAGTTGTTTGGCAGCTTGCCTGGCTGAGTGTATGTCTGTGGCGGAACGAACATACCTATTTGTACATATGTACATGTTTTCAAGCGGTCCACCGCTCCCACTTGCGTTGACTGTATACATAATTCATATGCGTACGTATAAGTATGTATGTATGTCATCGACAGCTGATTCGGTTGGTTGATTAAAATGTTTTCATTTATTTACTGAAAATCAAATCGTATGAATTTCTCAATTTTTTCTAAATTCTCACAAACAAATTTGTCTATATACATACATACAAATTAATATATATGTACATATGTATATATATGTATATCCAAAAGAACCAACCACCGAAATCTCGTGTGATCGAAGTGTAGTGAAGGTGACGCAAATACTCGCACCAGATGTCAGATGTCTTTGATCAACCGGCTACAAACGTCCAATTGTTCACAAAATCCATCGCGCTTGTAATTTTTGTTGGATCTTTACCACGCCGAGGAGTCGGTGGTTCGTATGTGTGCTTACCAAGTGATTTATGTCGATGGCTGTGGTTGACCTGTAACCCTCGCTTATAATTTGCAGAAAACTTAATAACATTTTGAAAATAATTTCTTTTTGGTGATTTATGTGAAAGTGTAATTTTGGTTTAGATTACTCAGTGATTTGTAGCGGTGTGCTTTCGTTAACAAACAACAACGAAACTTAAAAATACAAATTTGACAACACAAAAATTGATTGAAAATATTTATATAGCTGCTATGTGTGTATGACTTTAAAATCAAGCTAAAATGGATAGAACAATGTATGGAAAATTTGATCCCGGTGCACGGCAGCCTTATCGTACGATACGAGCAAAAGGAATACAACCCGGATGTAAGTATCATGTCCGTGTTTTTAACACTATTTTTAAGGCAATTGTTTAATATTTCAAATTTCTGTGTCCTCATTTTAAAATTTTGGCATTCTTTAGGATATTTGTTAATTGGCTCATAAAGAACGAAATCGAATATACGATTCTTCTTTATTTTGAAAATTAGCAGCATTTTAATACTTTTGTAACCAGTTGTTACAGAGTATATTATAGATTTTATTATATAATCGAGATAGATATAGGGTTATGTAAATATAAATGATTAGTGTGAAGAGAAAAATTGAAATCCTGTTAAGGGTCCGTCCGTGCAAGTTAAAACTTGGGTAAATATTGAAATATCTTGATGAAGCTTGGTATGTAGATTCCCTAGTACAAAAAAAAATTTTCGAGTTCGTAGATGGGCGTAATCGGTCCACTGCCACGTCCACAACCCGACATTAAGCGAAAACACATAAAGTACCAATATTAAGCACTAAATTAAAGAGGCACCTGTGGGCAAAATTAAAAAAAAAAAAGTGGACGTTGCCACACCGCTTAACAAATTTAATGTAGATATCTCCTAAACCGCTTAAGCCACAACAACAAAATTTGCTGAAAACAAATCTTATAAGAACTTCTAACGATAGTGTAAAAATAGTGTAATCCCGGTTACTCCCCAATTAACGGTACTGTTAATATTGTTAAAAACAACTAAAAGCGCTATAAATCAATAAAAAAAAGCCAGGGATTAAATTTTACCACCAAGATGGTATAAGAGGCTCCTATAAGCCTAGTGTAAAAATTGGGCGTGACACTGCCCATTTTTTTTTTAAGAAATCCCATATCTCGGGACTGACCAACCGATTTCGACAAAATTTAGTACGTGGCTTTCTTTTCATTATTATATTTCACGTTGTGAAAATGAGCAAAATCGGATAATAACCACGCCTACTTTCCATATAGCACAATTTTAAATTCCATTTGATTAGTTTCAGTTTCCAGTACACAAGTCAAGAATCAATTTATATAATGGGATAATTTTTTAATCGAAAATGTCGAAATCGAAATGTTAATTTTGATCGAAAATGTCGGTCAATGTGTGATATGTGTAACTGAAATTGAGGGATAATCCTTCTCTTATAATGATATGTCTGTATGTCAAAAATGGATTGAATTGGACCAATACTTAGCCCCCATATACCTAATATAAAATTTGTCGAACTTCAGGCTGACCTTGTACCACATATGTATATCGAAATAGATAAATTTGAGCGAAAACTTGGCCTTTCCCCTATATATGTACATAACTAATATCATGGTTTTCGAACATCCGGCAGATTTTACTCTATATGAATGTTTTTGCACCTTAAAGTACTTCCCTGGCTTTGATTCTTACAAGTTGCAAGAGTATAAAATGTTCGGTTGCACCCGAACTTAGCCTCTCCTTACTTGTTTATATTAGGTTG
Organism: Bactrocera tryoni; assembly: GCF_016617805.1. Taxonomy (NCBI): domain Eukaryota; kingdom Metazoa; phylum Arthropoda; class Insecta; order Diptera; family Tephritidae; genus Bactrocera; species Bactrocera tryoni. The sequence continues at coordinate 46,756,520 of NC_052500.1, read as the reverse complement.
CCAAAAAAGTCTTGCGGTATTTTCGCTAGTTGGCGCTGAAAGTGCGTAGTTCTAGTTTTATTCGTCGCATCGGGTCATGCTACGAGTATACCTTTTTGGAAAGCTCATTTCACGCGCTAACACGTGTTTGATTGATTGTCGTTTCTTTTAAGTCGTTCGTGAGTTATAGCGTCGCAAACATGGAGCAAAATAAAGAGAAAATACGGCATATTTTACAGTACTACTACGATAAAGGCAAAAATGCATCTCAAGTCGCCAATAAAATGTGTGCAGTTTATGGATCCGATACAGTTTCCATTTCCACCGCACAACGATGGTTTCAACGTTTTCGTTCTGGTGTAGAGGTGGTCGAAGATGCGCCACGCTCCGGAAGGCCTGTCGTCGAAAATTGCGATAAAATCGCTGAATTGGTCGAAAGAGACCGGCATAGTAGCAGCCGTAGCATCGGTTAAGAGCTAGGCATGAGTCATCAAAAATTCATTTCAATTTCAATAAAAAATTCAATAAAAATACCGCAAGACTTTTTCCAAAACCACCACAACAACAAAGATTTGTTCAGGAGTTTATAAGTTATATTTCTTACTGTTTTTATTTACACACTAGCTCTTTAATAAACCGTTATATTTAGGTTTAAATTTAAGTTCATTTGGTTTTAGTTTAGAAAACTGAATATGGTAGAAGAGATTGTTAAACAAAGGGGATGCCGGTCATATGCAAACCCATACTTTCAATATGGCTAGGAAAAGTTATCAATTCATCACTAATTTTTAGCATCAAATATCACTAAACTCAATATAATATACATAAGTATGTACATGCCGGCTAAAACTGATTGAATGATGGAGTTATTTCATTCGATGTGTGAGAGTTCTCGTCTTCGGCGGTTGGTTTTCCTGATTTCTTGAAAGACAACTGGCAAACAGATAGTTGGGTATCACTCAGAATTTACTCTTCTGCTTTGTTCTGATGGTATTACTGCGATATATCCACTAATGCCTATAATTGCCTCTATCTCACGATAGGTCACAATATGAGTTTGCACATACTTAGAATCAATAGCTTGCGGGATAACAACTGATTTTGGATGACCTTCCCAAAATTCGTTTTGGAGTGATCTGCTCGATTAAATTCACCATACCGCCGATAAACACTGGATATTGATTGAGTTTCGTCGCAAAAAACTTAATTAAAATCGTCGTTGCACTGTTGCTGAGTTGTTAGAAAATGTTTACGGTTTAATTATATTTTTTGGCCGAGATGCATATTTCAAGTTACTGTAAGTCGTATATCAAAACCTTCTGAGTACATATGTATGTATAACATCAAAAATATCAAACTTTGCGATAAAATTTGAGTTACCAGATTGCAACACTACGGTTGCCAAATCCCGAAATATAAAAGGCAACATACGTATGTATGTATATACTTATGTCTACTATGAAGTTAACCGAAAGGTCGAATTTTGAAATGCTGGGTGAATGAGGGTTAGGGCAATGTCTTATGCTTTAAAAAATATTTTCTGGCAATGCCCGTAGGATATTTGATATATTATTTGACGTATTGAAAGTCAATTTAAATTAGTCGAATCTCAATAATTGGTATCATGCCCACTTGCAGAACTCCTGAATAATAGATCTTAGGAACTGCTAAATAATTTTTAATTTCGAACATAGCTTTTATATGAAAGGTGGCGGATTATTACCCCATTTCGCTCGTTAGCATCTACCTAACCTATTGATGTCCATTCTAAAACACAATGCTTTCAAGGTATCCAGAGGAGATTGCGAGATTCAAAATGCACCATTATTTGTGTGTGTGCACCCAAATTCATATCTAAATCAACTTAATAAGCTTAAATGGTTTATTATTGAAGAGAAATATATAAATATTTCCTTGCTATTTGCAACAAAATTATGGCATATACTATGCATAAATATGAAATCTCTGGATGTGTGGGTGTACCACTCTAGAAGTAATTAAATCAATACAAAAAAGTTGAATCTAATAAAATATTAATTTACTTTCAATTATAGGTCCTTTTCAATGTATGTAAGTTAATTTCCTTAAAAAAAGGAATCCCTTATCATGTTGTACAATTAAGTAAGAACTCGTACGAATTATTTAATTAGAAAAATAATTCATTGAATATCTGCATTTGAAAATTTACAATCAGAAGATATTCGATCAAGAAAGGATAATCTGATTTGTTTGGAGTATTTTGATCTGTTCGTATTGCTAAGAGTACCAGACCTTTCACCACTTAGCGGTAACTCAAAGGTCGCAAAAAAGCTTGTAGCGCTGAGAATTGAAGAATGCAGTTATACCTTACTTTTCGAACATATACTAAATATTTTTCTTGAAACTAATCTAAAAATAAAAAAATAATAATTTTATTTAGCACGTTGTGTCCATTTTTTGCCCACGACACGGGCCAGTTCGTTAATATAACAATGTATGAACATACAAACCTACCAGCATCGGCAAATTTTATTGACACCACTGTTTGCTTGCGCTCATAGAAGCAGTAAGTAATCAAAGCCGGCTTTCAGGCGAAGTTATGCGCCTTTTGGCTATGCAAAGTTTGTCACCTTCACTCAGCTACTGTGTTTTGTTGTATAGTATATTATGTTTGCTGCAACGGGCAAGAATTGTGTAGAATTGTGTAGTGTGGACTATGTGACTAACACTTTCAATTGCATTCACAACTTTCGGAACACTTTATTTGTTACTCAAATATTACTGTTCTGGTAAACATCTGAAAGCAAACTGGGCTGCTCAAACATTTATGTATGTACATGCATACATGTATGAACATATGTATATTCAATGTAGCAAAATAAATTTCTAGAATATGTTAGCATAATTCGAGAACTACTTTTGATGCTCAATCATCTTTTGAGGTGACGCAATTGAGCACCGTTTAAGCCAATCAGATTTTTATTGATCACTTGACATTTGTCAATTCTAATAAAATCCAACCCACATGAATTTTGAAGAATATTCGAACTGTATTTGTGTTTTACTTGTGTTTACGTGTGCACCTGTTATCGAATATTGGTATCGCTATCGTTGTTTTTGTTTCGGGGTGCAAAAGGGGCGCTTAAACAAACAAATAAACTTGTGAACGGTGCTAAGGAAATGAAAGTATAAATATTACTATAAACTATTGTTATAAATTTCATAGCATTTTTTACTTAAATAATCTGCATAAGGAGTTAAGTTGATTTAGCCATGTCCGTCTGTCTGTATATGCAGAAACTAATCCCTCAATTTTCGAGACATCGATCTGAATTTTTGCACACGTTCTTTTCTCCCCAAGAAGCTGCTCGGAACCTCCGATATCGGAGCTACCATATAAACTAAACGACGAAAATCATGTCCTAATATTGAAAACATTTTTTGGCGAGATATCTTCACGAAATTCACGAAACCCGTATTATTATCCAAGGTAAAGACAAAATTCTCGAAATATTTGTTTAGATCGGAAAACTATAGCGTAGAGCAGCCATACAAACTTAACGATGAACAGACATCGACAAGATATCATCACAAAATTTGGCACGGTTTGAGACCGAAGGCACGCTATAACAGCCGATGAAATTGTTCAAAGCGGATCACTATTAAACAATTAAAATCAACATGAAAACTTATTCGTGAACGGTACTTGCATCTTAGATGCAACTGAAGTTAACGTTTTTTTTAATTTATTTTTTATATAATGTTTCGTTTATATTTTTTAATTGTAGTTTTGTTATTTTGAAGTCTCTTTCAATATCTCACATTTTATTAAATTTACCCATATTTAAAAGAAATGTTGATTTCTGAGTGGTGATGGGTTGTACAAACTTTTCGAACAATTGAAATATTACTATTCAATGTTTGTCTGTGGCAAAAAAAATCACACAATTTTCATGTTTTTTGCTTTGTGTTTTCTTTTTATTTTTTGAATTTATTGTCGTCGTCGTAAATTAGTTTTTCGTTCACTCGATTTTTAATTTTTGTTTGTTTTTGGTTGCTAAATTTAGTCAAAGTCAAATGACTCATTCATTCGTCGTAGCATCACACATTAGCCAGATATGCTGAAAATTCTAAGCAGCCGCGTGACAGTGCAACTAATTAGTAAATGCATTGCTCAAATCGATCGCAGTAGATACGATATACAAGCATATATATGTACATACATACACACGTATTTGATTTATGATATTTGATATATGAATTCTTTTCGTATACATACATAGGTATGTATTGTCAACCTAAAAAAACGACCAAAATGGTTTTGGAGTCAAAAATTCCCATACGTACTTAATATGTTTAAAAAAAGTTTTGAGAATAATCGGTTAAAAAATCAATTTTATAATTAAAATCATAATATCTGCCTCAATATAAGTATGTATGTATATTAGGGTGTGTCATTTTGAGGCAACCTTTTCTTTTCAACTGAAAAACAGGCTCAAAACTTTCGAAATGTGTAAAAAAAAAAGTCACTCAAACGATGAGCTCTTAATATTAATATTAAGAGGTGCCTCTTTCAAATTTTCTGTTTTCCATATAAATTACATGGAAAAAAATCGTTTTTTTGTGGTGGTTATTCTGCGGAGGTTATTATATGTGCACGCGATGGCTGCCAGTTGGGATGGTAAACTCGATTCGGATTCTACTCGAGAATCGAGTTTTCTCGTAAAATAATCGATTTTTTGAATGTCAAGAATCGATTCTTAATAGACTTCGACTACTGAAGATCGATTCTGAAAAATCGATCATTTTACGAGAAAACTCGATTTTCGAGTAGAATCGGAATCGAGTTTACCATCCCTACTGGCAGCCATCGCGTGCACATATAATAACCACCGCACAATAACAACCACAAAAAAATTATTTTTTTTCCATGTATTTTATATGGAAAACAGAAAATTTGAAAGAGGCACCTCTTAATATTAATATTAAGAGCTCGTCTTTTGAGTGACTTTTTTTTTACACATTTCGAAAGTTTTGAGCCTGTTTTTCAGTTGAAAAAAAAGGTTGCCTCAAAATGGCACACCCTAATGTATATAATATATTTTTTGGTTTTAAATTATTGATATTACTGGAATAGTGACAAAAGTCTTTGAAGAACGGATTTTTTTTTAGTTCAAGGAGCGATTTGGTCGTGTTTGAGGCTTATTTAAGTGAAACTGCAGTTTTCATACTTACTAAAATATAGCCAGCCGAATCTCTTTTTACATATTTAATTACAGCTGATTTACACACTACAAAGAGAAAAAAATGTAAACAAACAATTTTTTTTTAAAGTAATGAATCTAAAATCGACTTCCCAAATGAAAAAATTTTCCATTATATGGAAAATATTTAAAAGAAGACGGCTTTTACTACAAAATACTATATGACAATGCTTTCAAAGAACATGGCCAAATCGGCTCAGCTTGTCATACTATGCTGATCATTTATTTATATGTATTATTGACGCGCTTGAGGCCCAAAACATCCTTTAAAATGGTATTGGCTGAGCCTTTCGATATGCCAACTTCATCAGCAAAGTTTCTAATTGTTAATCGACGGTTTTCAACACCAAATCTTTGTTGAACGTGAGCTTCGTCGGTTGAGGTTGATGGTCGCCCTGGACGCTCTTCGTCTTCGACACGTTCACGGCCGGCTTGGAACTCACTATACCACTTGTAAACAAAGGCTTTCTGCACCATCCTCAACGTATCCGCAGCAGAAAATTGATTCCGTAAACAAAATTTAATGCAAATTCTTTGCTCCACAAATTTCGGCATCGCAAAAAACGAAAAACTCACTTTTAGCAGCTCACAAAACGACACGTATCTCAAACACTAATGAATATTTTGACATGAAATTTGACATAAATGTGACTGACAGTACTACCAACCCAAAAAAAAAATAACTCTCCAAATCCTTCGACGCGCGCAGTTTAAATTCAAATGTCACAGTATATACATATTTTTAAGGTATCCGACGTTTCCTTCTGGGTGTTACAAACTTTACCTTGTTCTGGGTATAAAAAAACGATTACACGAAACATGAAGGCTCAGTTTAATAGAGCTTTGGGCTGTAAAAATTATAAATTAAAATATTACAATATCTTATGTTATTTGTAGGCATGATTGGACTTTATATTAAAAAATAACCTGCTATTTGAATTTCTCATCAACCTCGTCCCATAGTAGATCGCCCCCGTATTAAGTAGAAAATCTGGCATACTGATATGTTTTCGTTTTCTATATATACCTATGTATTTGTTGTCGCTTTTTTGGTTTTGTTTTTCTCATTGTACGCGGCGTTCGCAATGATCAAGGTGAGATCGGCGTCAACGAGTGCCACATGTGGAAATAAGTATCTGTTGCTTTTTCAACATTTTCAGCAACGGTTAAAAGGAAGACGATTTCGGAAGCAGCAGCCTGCAGGTAGTGAACATGTTAATGAGTGATATTCGGCTAGATGAGTAGACGAGTTTTTCTGGCATTTCAAAAAGGGAAAAAGGAGCAAACCGATTTATGAAAATAACCCTGCCAGCGTAGAGCCGCCAAAAGTTCTCACTCATGTTAGGGCGCACAACATATAATTCTTATAGTTAAAATTATGTGTTGGAATCGTTCTCGAAACGAGTGGATTATTGATTGAGTGAGTTGCTGCTGTGCTCAATACAACAGCTGCTCTGCTTGCTTGGCGCGCGTCTGTGGCGCTTATTCGATAGCATGCGCGTTTAGTTGCCATCGAGATTTTGCAAGCGCGTAGCAAACTGAAAGATATTTTTGTGAAATTTTCCAATTTATATTAATATAGAATATACTTAAAAATTATTATTTTTTCTTCCTGAGGTAAATAGCACAATGCGTGAAATCGAGTTGAGGACGTACGCGCGTATAAGAGCAATACCAACAATTATATCGAAGACATATTCCGTGAAAGCATAATAAACAGAAATTTTACGAAAATCGCAAATACATTTTCTATCAATATTAAATACCTCAAGTCGACTTACCTTTGCTTTATGCAATTTTTTCTATATCTGTATTTTTTGTTCTTGTAATAAGTTATCCATGTGTGTGTGCAACATCAGCTGTGTTCTCATCGCATCTGTTCGTCAGTGCGCATCTGCCTGCGAGTGCATGTGCATTATGCGTTCCATTGCCCGACTATGTGCTGTGAAAAATTATTGTTTGTGCAACAACAATTATTAAGCATAACAATAATAGCAAAAACACAGAAATGGCACTACAAGCTTTTCTGCTGCTGCAACTGAATGTCAATAACTTTTGCCTCTTGTGTGCTATAAATATGACGATTACTATAAGAAATAAAAATACGACTGCAATTAATATAAATAACAATCTTCGCTGGAATTTTTAACCGCCCTCGGCACAATGTGCAACCGCATCTTCATCGTCATGACAGACAGACAGACATACAGTTCAGTTAAATTGAGTTGATTGATTAAGGCGCGCTGCACACATACATACATACATAGGACGTACTTATATTTACTTACATATATTTTACTCTAGCTTGCATTCGTACGCAGTCATTGTGTTACACTTGTGATAAGAAAGTATGCTGTTTAAACATAATTTTATTTTCAAAAATATGTTTCCTTCTTAGTTTTTTTCATTGCAAATGGCATAGAAAATTATTGTAATGTATTTATCTATATATTTGGAAGACTTATTAAAACTCTTTTCTCTAATCCTTTTAATATCATATTGGGCGCGCAATAGTTCTTATTGTTTTTTTAATAACAATATAATTTTATTACAAGGGAATGGTTACGGTTATTGCCCAACGGACATCTTTCGGACAAAACTCGAATAACATTATTATAAAACCATTCTCCTTGTAATGCTATCTAAGCACCAAGCGAATTTTCGATGCCCGTCTTTTGAGTGGAACTGCTTCTGAGCCAGACCATGTGCCATTTAACAGAACAAATAATAATCGGACGCTGCAATATCTAAGGAATATGGCGGGTGCGATAGAACTTCCCATTTCAGCGTTTCCAGGTGGGTTTTAACGGGTTTGGCAACCTGAGGCTGAGCGTTGTCATGCAACAGAACGTCGGAGACCCTATACGTAAATATACATATAAATTATCAGTGTGACGAGCTTTGTCGTTTTAGCCATGTTCCTTAGTCTGTTCATACCCGAAATAATCCCTCAATTTTTGAGAAATGATCGGAAATTTGCACATGCACGTTTCTTTCGAAGAAGCTTCTCATTTTTCCGAACCATCTATGTATATTGCACCACTGTAGCAAATAGTTGCCATATAAACTGGCCGGCTAAAATCAAGGTCTTGTATGAAAAACTATATCATATGACAAATTATCTTCACGAAACTTAGCACGTAATATTGTTCCATTCAACGCTACGAGATCCGCACAAATTGTCCACAAACGCTCTACAATAGCATATACATACATATGTATGTAGCTGTCATACAAACTGTCCGGCCAAAATTAAGTTCTTGTGTGTAAAACTGTATAATTATACAGTATGTCTTTGTGAAATTTGGCATAGATTATTGTCCATGATACGATATCCGAACAAAATGTTCGGACCGGACTACTATAGCATATAGAGTGGCCATCAAAATCAAAATAAATATCTTCATAAAATATATTTTATCCATTTTTAGTAACATTTATTCGACTAGATGGTTGTTAAATCAAACAACTTGATTATAACTAGAAAAACATTTTCCGAGGCGATCGCATTTTCCCATTTACGCGAATTTACGATTGGCTCGGGTTCACTCTGCGGGCACTCTGCAAACCATTGGCTGGTTACGTTTCCAGATTTAGTTAAACCTATAGTTACTATAAGAAATGGATCAGCTTCGGCGAAAGTTGACGTTTTTATTCCAGTTTCATTTCAGTAAAATTTAAATTTGTAAAACTAATCTAATACAAATACATACATACATACATACATACATATGTAAGAAAGTACGTTTCCTTTAATAAGCTCGAAATCCCACCACCCAAGCCAATGAAATGTGTGAGGCGCTTTGATTCTTTGGCACTTTCGACGATTGTTTTTTCCAACTGCCACCGATAGTATATTGGGTAGTTGGTTTTTTTTTTATTTTTTGTGCAGTTGGCATGGAAATTCTCAATCGATTTTGAAATCTTTGCGGTCGTCACGCCAAAAATAAATTCATAAATACAAATGTGTGCCACTTTCTATACATTTAAATTTCGCGTGAGTTTTCGTAATGCATGCACACAAACAAACTCATAAATCCATTCGTATCAAATGAATTTAGAAGGTGGGTGTGCCGCCTAATTTTCGCTTCCGTCTGTGAAATAACATTTCCCAATTCTGCCTACTTCTTTTTCCATATTACAACATTAGAACTCCGTCACCGACGTTTTTCGCCAACGCGATTTCGCCGCCTAATACCTAGCTTTTTTGCTCCGCGCACATACATACATATGTATGTACTATATATGTATGTATGAAACATATGTATTTTATACGTGCATACAATGAGCCATAAAACTGCGCTTGTAAATCAGCCGGTCAGACGACCTCTGTATTCTAGGCCATTTGCTGTTACCATTCGTGCTTAGACAGGTGTTCGATTATCCGCTTTTATTTTTGCCGATATTTTTCACCGCTCGTACGTACTCGTAGCGCAATGTTTTTATTTATGCTTCGCGAATAATGCAACACATCTCTCGGCACCTCGCGTTTGCGAACTTTGTTTCTTTTTTATTACGCTCGGTATTTGAATAGCGCATTGTTTGTTGTGGTTGTGTATAATCTTCCATCGTTTGTTTATGTTATTCTAATTGTTGTGATTGGTGTGGTTGCAGATTATTCGCGTGTTGTTTTTGTTGTCATTGTGTGGTAATTGATCGTCAATATTTGAAAGCTTTTTGCTTAATTGAAAAGTCCTCAAGTAAGGTGGGATATTAAATAAAAATTATGAGAGTCACATATGGTTTTGGTTGTTTCGCAGTGGGGTGGCTTCATTTAAATAATAATATTAAATCGATTTTAACTTTTTGATTTCACTTTAAGCTCGTCTATACGCTTTTTTTTATTATATGGATAATAATATAAAAATCATTTCATTAGAAATTTTCTGACTGGAAGATAGGAAAAAGTTTCTTAAGGGATGGGCTAGGATTTCAAAGTAAAAAAAATAATTTTTTTGCGAATTTATTTCTTAAATATGGTTTGAGTCATTTTATTCGGACCTTTTGTACATTATCGAACACACTTTTGACAATATAGTGTAATTTTTGCTTTAAAACCCTTCAATCGTCAAATATGTACATATGTATGTATGTGTAAGACATACATACATATGTATGTAATTTGCCTCACTTTCATGCCTGATTTAAGCGGGTGGATATTCCTAATACAGATTTTAAAGAAAATGCCTATGCAAAGAAAATGTTTTCACCGTGTTAAATTTTATTGAAAAACACGTCCACTTTATAGTCAAGTTCACATACATATGTATGTATGTATGTAGTTCAACTATGGCTAATTGTTAGAGAGGCGATTGAGTTGATAAACTTTTCTCTAAGCTGACAAAATTATAAAGCCTTAAAAAATTAACAAAAGACTATTTTCAATTTATAAAATACATCTATTTCTGCTTACTTGAAAAATACTCAATGCTCGATATTTAATTCTAATAATTTATTTCTGGTATAATTGTTCAAAGTTCAAAGAGAAAATTAGAGATAAAATAACTATCAATGGTTAAATATTATTATCATGAACCTAATCTATATCAAGTCACTAATAATATCGCCTTTGAAAAGTGAGAAGTTTCCAATTAATACCGTTTTATTTTCTCACATAAAATGTTGCCTCATTATATGACATTACATAACCACTCTATTACACCTTGTAAAAATGTTCCATTTTTTACTTAACAAAAGAACAAAAACATACTAACTTATCCATTCGCTATTTCTATTACCGAGCTAAATAAAATTAGCCAATTCATTATAATTAGTGGAAAAAACTTAATTAAAACCAGTAAGGAAGAGCTAAGTTCCGATATAACCGAACGTTTCATACTTTTGCAACTTACAAGGATTATAGCCAGGGAAGTGCCTTCAGGTACATAAGGCCTGTTAATTATATGGGGTCCAAGGCGTGTTTTTCCCGATTTTATTTATTCTACAAGGTGCGTTCCAAAGTAAACAGGACTTTTTGAATCTAGCGCCCCCTGGTGGCGGCATCTATATGTCGACTGGTGCATTAGAATCTGCTATCTTTATCGATTGTCCCGTGAGAATTTCATGGATTGGAAGTGAAGTTATTGCGTTTTAAGTGTCAGTATGTTTGTGTTATCGGTGCGAAAATAATAATTCATTTTGACCGAACATTTGGGCTTACGAAAAGTGTGCGCACGGTTTGTTCCGCACAAATTGATTGACGACCAAAAATTGCTCAGAATCCAACATTCGAAGGACGCTTGTGACCGATTATTTGACAAAAAATCACATTTTAACCATTAACCACTCCCCGTATTTACCTGATATGGCACCGTGCGACTTCTTCCTTTTCGGAAAAATGCATTTGCCCATAAAAGGAAAGCGTTATGCAGACGTAGAGGCCATTCAAAAGGTTTGCACCGGCATACTGGCGGCCATACCGACCAACGAGCTAAAACACTTGTTCGACATGCTTTTGGACCGTGCTAAAAGCTGTATTGAAACAGGACACTATTTTGAATAAAATAAATTGATTTAGCCGAAAAAACCATTTGTTCTGTTTTTTTAAGTCCTGTTTACTTTGGAATGCACCTTGTATATCCCTATAAGGTAATGAATGATGAGTTGTGTCGATCCCGTCCCATTTCCCAAGAAATTGTTCTGATCGTTTTATTATAGCATTAGCTGCCATACAAACTGAACGATCAAAATTTCAAAATCAAGTTCTTGCCAGGAATATTTTGAATTTGTGAAGTGTATTTCAGTTTTGGTGCGACCGGGGTTTACGTTTTTTTCTTTTCTTTGTTAAAACTAATAATCAACCATATAATTAATGAATTCTCTATAAATATTATTTGGTCTACCATAATTTACTGGTAATCTGGCAACATGATATAGAGCAAATTGCTTCATTTCAATTTAAATTCGATAAATGTAGTATAATATCACACTTGTACATTTCCATTAATAAAATAACTTTAATTAATAAATAATAAAAAAAAATACAAAACATACTTGTATTTATTTTTATGTGTGCATTTCAAGCGAGTTGTGCAGCATTGTTGCGATAGTTACTAATCAGCTTTAATCCACTTTTTACATACCGACCAAATGGCTATTTAAGTGCAGTTACGTATGTACTTACATAATGTATGCATATGAATACCATGTGGTATAGCTCATGTGGGAGGATTGAATGCTAACCAGCTTAATCGCAATTAAGTAGATAAGCTTTAGAACGCAAAAAGTTCACATATTTTCCATTCTTCTTATAACATAATCATTGTTGCTTTTGCGGTATTGAACATTAACAGCTTTTGCGTTGTATGTCAACTGATGATGCTAGAAAATATTTAAAGTTTCTGAGTTTCGCCAAATTGAGATAATTGAGTGAATTTGTTGGTCTTCTTCATCTTTTTTACTTTGTGATTGTTTCACCTTGTGGCCATTTGCGGAAAGTGTTCCAAGTCGTTAACATGTAACCCTATCTCACAATTGGCCAGTTGTGAGCTATTCAACAAGACTTAATAACATTTTGTTTCTCAAAGGTTCGTTAAATATTCTTCTAATTCCATATACGATGTTGTGAAATACAGGTTTTTTGCTTATTATGCTTGCGGTTTCGAAATATTTCTTTTATTACCGTTAATTCATAGTGTTATCCACCAACGCGTGAATATATTTACAGTGATTTCCTTAATTGAGAATGTCTTCTAAGCTATACTCGTCATCGATTTTAAGTCCGCCAAATGATGCTTTCAAAGTGGGCGAGTTCGAAAGGCGCTTAGGTAAGTTCACTTTCATTGAATGACAGCACAATGTTGTACCGTATGTACACTAGAGCGGGTCGATTTTTTTTTTGTATAAAATCGCGTATTGGGGAAATATTCTACGGCTCCTTCTGAACATTACATCTGAGAGAATATGGATCTATTGTCCAATTTTCTTTACTTTCACTGTCATTGTTAAGCATGTATTAGAGAACAGTTCTGCAATATTACCTGCTCTTAGCTGTTTAATTTAATTAAAGGCCGATTCCGAACAAATGTTTCTATTAATCAAAATACACGTCTGTGTTAAATTAAATTTAAATGCATTCAATCGGATATCTCACAAACTTTAGGGGAAATTTTTTTTATTCCGAAAGATTTTAATCCACCTAAAAAGTCATATTTTCTTAGGAAAAGTTTTTCAGAAATATCCGTAGAACATTTCCCACATACGCGATTTCATATGAAAAATCGATCCGCTCTAATCTTTATATGTACATTCAAAGCATATATTCTTGTACTGTCTACTATATAGTACAGTAATAATGTATTACGATTGCCGTAAAAACGTGTTCGAATTTAGATATCATTGATACATTTTGTTTCTGGTAATAATATTTGCATATGCTATTAAGTCATACCTAATTATATTCCATTTCTGCTTGAACCTGTAAAACATATGTATCTATGTATCTTGAAGTTAGATATAGTAGAATATACAATATAAAATACATAAGCCAAAAAGGTTAAGTCTAAAATAACATAATCTAACATAACATAACAGAACATAAGATATCAGTCTCCTAGGTGAATTCTGAATCGTGATGAACAAAAGTCGAAAAATAAACTTAGATTATATTTAAGTGTTTCTCATGCAACTGTGAATAGATTTGACCATTAAAAGCACAGTCCTGAAGTATGATCAGTTTTATGTTATTTGAATGCAGCTATTTGCCTAATATTTGTTTTGTTTTTGCCATTGTCCACATAGTAATTATATAGTATGGTGATTGAATGGCGTTGAATATTTCTGGAAAAAAAATTATTTTTATACCCTGAACAGAGATATTAAGTTACAGTACACAAATCAAGAAGCAATTAATGGAATTAAACGGAATAAAATTGTCCACGAATAATACCTTTAATACTGTTCAAGCCTCTAGGTACCTAGGTGCCTATAGTTGACTGTTGATCGAAATATCGGTCAATGTATGAGATATACAATTCGATTTCAGAGAGAATCCTTTCCTGGCAAAAGTATTGCTGAATGTCAAAAATTTGTTGAATCCGGCCTATACTTTCCTCAGCCCCCATATACTTAAATAAACATTTTCGATTATGTATACTTAAATAAAGAACTTCCGGTCGACTTTGTACCGCATATATCGACCAATAAGTGAGTTATTGAAATGAAAATGGGAGAGCGTATTTTACAGTGTATCTTTCTGCCTTAAATAGATGGATTTGAGCAAAAACTTGACTTAGCTCCTATATAACTAATATCAGGATTTTCGAACATCCGGCTGACTTTACTCTATATAATTGGATTTTTTGTATGTGGCATGTTAATACAAGTAGTATGTGGTACGGGGAAAAATAGATAAAGTAGGATCGATATACAGCTGTTGGCGTATGCCGACGATATTGATATCATCGGCCTCAACACCCGCGCCGTTAGTTCTGCTTTCTCCAGGCTGGACAAGGAAGCACAGAAAATGGGTCTGGTAGTGAACGAGGGCAAAACGAAATATCTCTTGTCATCAAACAAACAGTCGTCGCACTCGCGACTTGGCACTCACGTCACTGTTGACAGTCATAACTTTGAAGTTGTAGATAATTTCGTCTATTTAGGAACCAGCATTAACACCACCAACAATGTCAGCCTGGAAATCCAACGCAGGATTGCTCTTGCCAACAGGTGCTACTTCGGACTGAGTAGGCAATTGAAAAGTAAAGTCGATGAGTCGACGTTACGAGTTTTCGAGAGAAAAATTCTGCGTAAAATATATGGTCTTTTGCGCATTGGCCACGGCGAATATCGCATTCGATGGAACGATGAGCTGTACGAGATATACGACGACATTGACATAGTTCAGCGAATTAAAAGACAGCGGCTACGCTGGCTAGGTCATGTTGTCCGGATGGATGAAAACACTCCAGCTCTGAAAGTATTCGACGCACTACCCGCCGGGGGAAGCAGAGGAAGAGGAAGACCTCCACTCCGTTGGAAGGACCAAGTGGAGAAGGACCTGGCTACGCTTGGAATATCCAACTGGCGCCACGTAGCGAAAAGAAGAAACGACTGGCGCGCTGTTGTTAACTCGGCTATAATCGCGTAAGCGGTGTCTACGACAATTAAGAAGAAGAAGAGGCTCGATATAATATAATTATTTTCGTTTTTCTATCAAACTTTATATGTCTGTTAGTGTATGAGTTATATATAATATATGTGCGTATATATAAAATTGCTGGGATTTCGTTCCTCTGGTTTACATTTTACGCCTTAAAGTATTTCCCTGGCTTTGATGCCTACAAGTTGCAAGAGTATGAAATTATCGGTTACACTTGAACTTAGCCCTTCGTTTGTGTCAAAAATTAGGTTCTTTTAAAATACTGTAAATTAAGGTAAACTGTTTGTTTTAATAAGCGTAGAATCTCTAGTGTCTAGTCCAGTGAGAAAATGTATTATACCAGGTTGGTTGAAACATTGCTCATACCATAAAGGGTCTGGACGAGTGCCTTTCGAACCTCGCTCCTGGCCAAGTAACTACTCTTAACGATTTGTTAATATCCGTAAAGACCGGAAAGTCCAAAAGATTCTGGTCTAAACTTTAATCCACAAATACATTTTGGATAGACTTAAAATTAACTTGTTCTAAATTGCAGATACTCAAAGATCAAGCTCGACGTGTGATTAATAGTATTTCAGTATAAGAATGTGCAAAGTTTATGTTACATGAACTGTTTGTCATGCCTAAAAATGATTTTATCAGATTTATGTATTTAGTTTAAATAGAAATTTATGGAAGGGAAACAACTTTTCATATTATGTCTACTTATAGAATTCAATTTTCAGCAGATACTATAAACATGTAGAAATATGCATAATGAAGCCCCAGTCTACGGTACAAATCACGAACCATCCATTTCAACCATGCCTTCATTTGGTGTGCCAAAAACCAAAATACATAAATATTTATTGTATTTTAAAAATAACAATGTAAATATGTAGATACACAAATTTAATTAATGTATACTAAAATTTTACATAACTTAATATTAAGTTAATTTACTCATGGTTTCATAGAGGATTTTAAGATTGCTATTGCGTATATTGTTTGATATTGATTGTTGTTAGTGTAAGATCCATAATGTAGGTATGTATATAGATATTTTTATGCAAATTATATAAAAATATTGAAAATAATCAACGTATTGGATTGAGTTATCAAACATATTTGTATTACTTGGCCTAAATATTTTATATAAATTACATACTCCGATGTTTGTAATTTCATTAGGCATATTCTGTAACCATTAACAATTCTTATTAAAGTGATTATAAGCTCGGAGATCGTAATCGAACTTTGAAATAGTTAGAAGATGCTTGTCACACAATTCCATTTTTGAGAAAATTCGCTATGAAATCAGAATGAGCGTAACTTGTTTAACTACATGTGTATAATATGTATATTTATTTGTATATATAGCTTACTAAAAATAAATTACGAAATAGAAATAAATTACGTTACGTTACAAAAACTATAGTATAACTATAGTATATATACTATATAGTATAAAATGAACGCAAAAATCATAAGCGAACCAAAATAAACGACCGCTTACCCAAACCAAGCGAACAGGTATCTACTGATAACACGCTATCAAAACCGTAGAGCAAAACAAATAAAGGCGAAAGTGGTCGGCAATACTGACTGTGCGAATAAGCTATGTATTCAGACATTAATAAAGCATAAAACAAATTATGAAAAATCAATAAGTTAATTTTGTAAGGTTTAAGAACTATAACAGATTTTTTTATTTAAATAAGTGACCTAAAATTGAGAGCGACTATAATTTTTTTCATGAGAACTAAACCCATATGCGGAAAATTGAGTAAGGAAAGCTTTCACAATTCCTCGTCCACGCTTTTTTGATGACGGTTTCTTCACGAAAACTGATATGGTGGAATGTAGCACCTCAAAGATAAACAAATTGCCACCATCATCGTTGACAGGTTTGCGCTCAATTTTTGTAGCCAGCGCAGTTATTTCTACTCTATCAGTTAAAAGCTTCATATTTAAACGTTTGACTATTTTTTTTTGTACAGGAAAATATGAGTCACGGCGATTATGATAACTTAAGTGGGAAAAATAATAACAAATCCCTTTATAGAAATATAGATTTTTTAATTTTATGCGATTTATTAATTATTTTTGAATTTATTTTCAGACGCACTCCTCGCCGATCTGCAGAGCAGCGTGCCCGGCAATCGTCCACCACAGTACAATACCTCAAATATTAATTATGGCGATAGCTCAGGCTATGGCAGTTTGCGTGGTAAAGCAGCGCCGCCACCGGTAAGTGTTTGAAAATACTTAATGAATTGTATAAGAAGCTTAAATATATTTTAAATATGGTTTTTATATGGCTTTCAATGCAGGTAGTGCATCAAGAACACTACAGCGTTACCGAAACCAGAACAGCGCCATCACCAACTCGAAGTGTTGGCGGCTACAATGGTTTGGGCAGCAGCATCGGATCGTCACCCGTGGGGCAGTCATATAATTATCAAAATCAAGGAACACTTGGACGAACAGGCGGTGCTTATAATGGTTCTCCCGTGCAACAAAACTCGAAAAATCTATCTGAACTGGATTCGCTTTTGGAAGATTTGAGTAATGCCAGATATAATAGTAATTATGAAAAAAAAGGTAAATAGTTTTACAAAACAATTTTGCATAAATAATACAAACCAGATATTTTAAAGTTGATAGCATCATTAGAGTTAGTAGCGTCAATATTTAAATCCCATTTGCATGAAAATTGGAAGACTTTTAAGTTTATGTTGCCAAGCAGTTATTCTAAACTATCTAAGTTATCAACCCATCGAGCTTAACGCGTTGAAAACCCTAATCGTTTTCTTTGTCGTTATCCAAACCGGCTAATGCTACATTCACAAACTTTCGTCCATAACCTATAACGTTATTACAATATTAAGGAGGATGATCGCATAGGGATGAAGTTATGCTTAATTATCAAGAAGCTTTCGCTTTCACCAAGCACTTAAAGATTTGTGTCCGTTCTTACGGTGTAAGGTAGTCATGAACCTGTCGTGCTAGCACGGAATTGAGAAGAAATATGATAACAGTAGTAGAAAACAACTATTCTGTAAAAAATATATTTTTTTCCGCTGTAGTGCTTCTAATTGAGACTCAATATTCAAAAAGTGAATGACCCAAAGGAAGCCTGGTTGATTTGCTGGTAATATTTCAGTAATGCTGCCAGGTTAATGGCGAGTCCATACGGGTAAGTGAACTAAAATATTAACAGCAAATCAACAACATTTTATATCATTAATTCAAACTGAACTCGAAAACCTAACAATTAGTCTGATGTCCTCCCATTGAACTTAAATGCTTATGCTTCAATTATTCCTTCACGAAATAACGACACCGAAAGTTTAACTACGTATCAAGGTCGACTAGTCGTAGAGAACTTGTGAAACCCGGTCTTGTACTAGAAAATCGAAGAATTGACCTATTTTGCAATGAAATATAAAGTGAAATAACAATAGTAACAATAACAACATTGTAGTTGTAGGAAATGGCATTCCCTACATAACCAGTTGCTACAGAGTATTATCTTTCTATTTTATTCTTTATTTATTCTTTCAAATCAATTTCATCCCCTTCAAAGTAATTCCCTCCCGATGCAATGCACTTATGCCAACGGATTTTCCAATCTTTGAAACACTGGTTGTAGTCACTTTCCGGGATGGCCTTAAGTTCCGTCTTCGCTGCGGCTTGAATCTCCTCTATCGTATAAAAACGGTGTCCCCGGAGCGGTCTTTTGAGCTTGGTGAACAGCCAGAAGTCGCACGGCGCCAGATCAGGTGAATACGGTGCTTGCGGAACGATATGGGTTGAGTTTTTGGCGAAATGATCACGAATTACGAGGGCAGTATAGGATGGTGCATTATCATGGTGTAAAAACCAAGAATTGTCTTTCCACAATTCCGGCCTTTTTAGGCGGATAGCGTTACGCAAACGACGCATAACGTTCAAATAATATTCCTTGTTAACTGTTTGACCGGTAAAAAGGAATTCATAATGCACAACACCACGATAATAGAAGAAAACAGTCAACATGACCTTGATTTTTGAGCGACTTTGACGCGATTTTTTTGGTCTCGGCTCTCTTTTGGCACGATATTCGCTCGATTGATCGGTTGTTTCGGGGTCGTAAGCATAGATCCAAGTCTCATCGCCAGTTATAATGCGTTTCATGACACCCTGGTAGTCGGAAAGCATCGTTTCACACACTTCAACGCGACGCCTTTTTTCCAAAAAATTCAATGTTTTCGGTACCAGTCGAGATTTGACGCGCTTGAGGCCCAAAACATCCTTCAAAATGGTATTGGCTGAGCCTTTCGATATGCCAACTTCATTAGCAAGGTCTCTAATTGTTAAACGACGGTTTTCAACACCAAATCTTTGATTTGTTGAACGTGAGCTTCGTCGGTTGAGGTTGATGGTCGCCTGGACGCTCTTCGTCTTCGACACGTTCACGGCCGGCTTGGAACTCACTATACCACTTGCAAACATTTTTTTTTTTTGACGTAGCCTCAACACCAAAGGCTTTCTGCGCATCCTCAACGTATCCGCAGCAGAAAATTGATTCCGTAAACAAAATTTAATGCAAATTCTTTGCTCAACAAATTTCGACATCACAAAAAACGAAAAACTCACTTTTAGCAGCTCACAAGACGACACGTATCTCAAACACTAATAAATATTTTGACATGAAATTTGACATAAATGTGACTGGCAGTACTACCAACCTAAAAAAAAAAATAATTCTAGAATACTTCGACGCGCGCAGTTTAAATTCAAATGTCACCTTATTTTTTGGGCACATAGTAGTTTTGTTCACCTAACGGTTGTACGTATCACCTGAAACTTAGCGAGTTAGATAAATGGTTATGTATAGTACATATGTTTATAAATGATCAGGATGACGAGAAAAGTTGAAATCCGGTTGAATGTCTGTCTGACCGACCGTCCGTGCAAGCTGCAACTTTAGTAAGAATTAAGATATCTTGATGAAACTTGGTATGTAGTGTATAAAAAAAATCGTGTTCGTAGATGGGCGTAGTCGTGGCAGTGCCACGCCCACAAATCGTCATTAACCGAAAACATATAAAGTGCAATAACTAAGCATTAAATCAAGATATAAAGCTGTAATTTTGTAAAGAGGATCGCAGCAGTAGGTGAAAAAGTGGACGTGGCCACGCCCCCTAACAAGTTAAATGTATATATCTTCTAAACCGTTTAAGCTACAAAAACCAAATTTGCTGAGTACATATCTTATAAGAACTTCTACTCCCCATATAACGGTACTATTCAGAACTACTAAAAGTGCGATAAATCAATAACTGAATTCGCCAGCGGTATTAAATTTTACCACCGAGATGTTATGTGAGAGCTTTATAAGAGCCGGTGTGAAAATGGACGATGGGCGTGGGCTACCTCCCGATTTCGACAAAATTTTGTACGTGACATTCTTATGTCACATTGTAAAAATAAACGAAATCGGACAACAATCATGCCTACTTTCCATATAGCACAATTTTAAATTCCACTTTAATCGTTCATTTTCCAGTACACAAATCAAGAAGCAATTAATGTAACGGGATAAAACTTTACATGAATAATGTCTTGTGTGCCATCTTATGACCAAAAATTGTTTAAATCCAATGAAAACTGTTCAAGCCCCTAGATGCCGAATATTTAGACCCCGGTACCTATAGTTGATTTTTGATCGAAAATGTCTGTCAATGTGTGATGTATATAACTGAATTTAAGGAATAATTCTTCTCTTATAATGGTGCCTTAGACTTAATATAAAGATTTTCGAACTTCGGGGTGACTTTGTACCGCATATATCGGCCAATATGTGAGTTATCCCAATGAAAATAAGAGAGCATGTTCTTCATTACTTGTTAGGAATGCATTTTACTACTATGTTGACAGTCTTTAGCTAGAAAACAATATAATATATTTCGGTTTCGTAGACCCGGCTGTCATAGGAACGGAGACATTTAGTATTCATTATTGGTATTTAGCAAAAAAAATTTTGTATAGTTGTTTATTATAATTTGAAAATATAAAGGTTTTGAAATATTAAATACAGATAAAACTTACACATATTTCTATTTTTTCGCAGAAAACATAGTGCCAACGAGTTACAACTCAAACTCTAAGTATAATACCTACAATTCCAGCGATGAGCGGCCAACAATTGATAGCCTCCTTAGTGAAATGGATAACGCCTCAAACTATGCTGTACCTAATGGGTAACTACTTATATACTTTTGTTACGATTTGTATTTATATTAATTGCAATATTATATTTCTTTAAATTAGTAGCCTTACCAAGTCGCCGACGCCTGGACGACATGTTAGCATTACAGTTCGTGAGACCAAAACTGAGACACTTGCGCCAGAAGGCCCTGGTAAAATAAACCGTGATAGACAACTCTCAACCAGTGTAATATTAACTGTATATATTTATTTTTCTTTAAGTTGGCATTGTTGAGAAGGAAATCGTACAGAATGACATTTATCTGCCAAATCAAGCGCCGCCATCAGGTTACGCATCATCAGCAACTAAAGAGTTGGACGATTTAATGGCATCGCTGTCTGATTTTAAGGTAAGACTTTTATTTATTTCCGTCTTATATATTTATACATAAGTATACATATTCATAAGCTTGTTTATCATATTTAACCACAAAAATATTTCCAAAAAAAAAACATTTGTATTAGTACAGTATAATTTATTTAAATTGGTTAGTATGAGTGAAATGAAAATAAGGCCATTTTTTAGTTAGTATTTTTTATTAATTATTATGCTATATACATTTTATTCATTGCGATTTTAAAAAGTAAAAGATTATTTAAAATAAGATTGTTTTTTCGTTGATATACTGAATTGCGCATTGATACCTCACGAAATCTCTGCATAGCAAGAAAATTAGAATATTCGGATTTGGTATGGTTTCTTCAGCCCAAAGAATGTCTTTATAAATATTGGTAAAGCTCTGTTCAATAACAATAACTTCATCACTTTTTGACAAATCACCTTACCCGTCATTTTCATAGATTAGAAATTTTTCTCAAGAATATTTCACTAATAAATAACTTGAAACTGATTCACAATTACATGAGCAAAATCAGCCGTTTTGTTTAGTTTTTATAATTTAAAAAAAAATTGTTCAAAGATTTCAACCATGGTTCAGTTATATAAGTTTTGTCGATAGCGCAAAAACAACAATTTGCAAAAATAATTGAATAAATAACGTCAAAATTTTCTTCTTTTATATTGCTTTACTTTTATAATTCAAAAATAAATTTTTAAAAAATTTCAAAAAATTATAATGATTCGAGTGATAGCTGAAAAATGAATAAATACGCGGTTGGCGGGCATTTTTTATGAAAAACGAACATGAAAATCGATTTGTATGCATTTTTTAATAAAGGTCAAGTGTGTTTCAGATATGGAAAGAACTTAAATTAAAAAAACAAACGCGTTTAAAAAGTCGAAACGAGAATGAAGTGTGCAGTGGGTTGTTCTTAGCAAAAATGTGGACATAATTCGTGTGACTTTTATGAATTAGAATTATTATGGAAATAATTAATATTTAAAATTCAAACAAATTTGCCAAAAAAGCAGAGGGAATTAATTGTTACACTAAATAAAGTGTTCATGTCATTGTTCTTTTTTTTTTGGGACGCAAAGGTTAGTCAAAATTCAAAAATTTGCTCCAATCAAAATCTAGTGGATATCGAAGAAGAGATAGAGAGAAGATTTGTAATTTAATTTGGAATCATAATGAAAAATGGCGATCTACGCAATTATCTTGACAGTCGAGTCTTCGTTACCGGAACGGACCCTAACATAACAATGCTTTATAAAAAGTGTTACAGTGATCGGATTTAGTTCAAATATACGCCGTAAGAACTCGGACAGCCACTTTTCACAAGCCTCTTTTGAGTTCAACTTTACACCAACAAGGGCGTTCGCCATGGACAGGAACAGGTGGTAATCACTTGGCGCTATGTCCGGGCTATATGGTGGATGCGATAAAACGTACCATCCGAGCTCCCGTAGCTTCTGACGAGTCATCAACGAAGTGTGTGGTCTGGCGTTATCCTGGTGGAACACTGCACCCTTCCTGTTGGCCAATTCTGGACGCTTCTGGTCGATCGCCTGTTTCAAGCGGTCCAGTTGGCAATATTACGATTCCTTTGGCGCCGCGATTTGATGGTACGGATGGATGGAGGAGGTCCTCAGGATTAAAAAATTTATACACATATACCCTCCTCAGACTCATAGTTTTCGAGATATTTCTATTTAAAGTTCAAAATTTTGTAAAAGTAATGCTCGTTATTTCACTATTTTGAACCCACTTTTCCCACATTTTTCAATTAATATATATTTAATTACACTGTATACATTCAAATATATCCAAAATTTACACTAATTGTGTATTTTTTAAGAAAATAAATATACTTTAAAAACTATTTTGCACATTCAAACTTTCAAGAGATTTGTATGTTTACATTTATGACAAATAGCAGTGTTGCCATACTTTGTGTCCTGATAAAATAATCAAAAATTTATTTAACATTTTAACGATTTTCGTTAACTTAAATTTTAGTATTTAGCATTGACGAAGGCCCCAGTGCATAGAGTAGTTCGACACAAAAGAACTATGAACACCCCGGTGTTGGACCGACTTTATTTATCAAATAACACAAGATACAAAAAACGTTTGTACTATTTTCTCTATATACTATGTTAAACAGAAAATTTTTTGATAATTTTTTCAAAACACAATATGTGGCAACACTGATGTTTTTCATGTCATGTAAATAAAAATAAAATGAGAGTGAATTGCATATAAAATTGTGGAGCTTTAAATACAAATATCTCGTAAACTATAAGTCTGAGAAGGGTATATGTGTACATTTTTTAATCCAAAGATCATCCTCTTTCAGATTATACCCTCAAATCGTTGTTGTAGATGGTAGAATTAAGCGTCTGGCCTTATGGGAGCAGCTCATAGTAGATGATTCCCTTCCAATCCCACCAAACACACAGCAAAACCTTCCTGGCCGTCAATCCCGGCTTGGCCACTGTTTGGGACGATTCACCGGCCTTCGACCACGACCGTTTTCGCTTGATATTGTCGTATGTGATCCATTTTTCGTGGCCAGTCACCAATGGGTCGAGTTCGTTCCGTTTCAGCAGCATATCGGAGGCGTTGATTCGGTCTTGAAGGATTTTTTACGTCAAATCATGCGGCACCCAAACATCAAGCTTTTTTGTGTATCCAGTCCTCTGCAGATGGTTTAAAATGGTTTGGTGACTAACTTCCATCTTCTGGACGATGTCACGAGATGCCACATCCCGGCCTAACTCGATGTATTCCATGATTTGATCGGTATTCGTCGTCATAGGTCTTCCGCCGGCTGGCTT
Source organism: Bactrocera tryoni (assembly GCF_016617805.1). Taxonomy (NCBI): domain Eukaryota; kingdom Metazoa; phylum Arthropoda; class Insecta; order Diptera; family Tephritidae; genus Bactrocera; species Bactrocera tryoni. Next base: position 46,731,784 of record NC_052500.1, on the reverse strand, counting down.
ATCCATGGTGTCGTTTTCACCCGCTCTGAATCGTCGAAACCATTCCTCCGCAGTTTGAAGTGATAGAGTACCATCCCCCAAAACATCATTAATCTTACGAAACGTTTCTCTAGAGGATTTGCCTTTAACGAAGGAAAACTTTAAAATAGAGCGAATTTCGGCGTTAGTGAACTCCATGTTTACACGTCTATAACTGTTGAACGTACCCAAACTAATCGTGCATAGCGTCGTTTTGTAGGTTATGTCAAGACCTTTCAAAGATGTTTAGTATTGCCAGATACAAGCTCTGTAGCGCTTTATACATAGCCGCGACAAAAAGGCGGAAGGGAGATATTTGACAACCTAATATTATATCTGCCCAAGGACTGTCAACCGGCAGAGGGTAGTAAAAATTCCAATAACTTTAAAGTGGGTGATTTCAAAGTATACATCCTATTTAAATTGGGTAAAGATCACATACATAGTTGTATTTAAGGGGCTATACCAGTGTGACGCATGAAAAATTAGACGATTTTCGTGGATTTTTTAAAAGAAAGTACTAGATTGAATGTTTCGACGTTCTATGGACGTAATAAAGTATATTTTTAGCTATATTAAATTTTTTTTTACCTGAAACAAAAAAATTCAAAATTATTATATTATTTATTAAACTTAAATATACTTTCTATACAACGAACTACAATCTTTGAAAAATATCAAAAATTAAGGAAATGGCGTAATTTTGAAAAAAAAAAATCGTTTTTTTTTACGAAAAAAATGGTGGTTTTTTTAACGCCAAATTGACAATTTTCAACCAATCAAAAAGATCGTAGTCCATTGTATAGCAAATGTATTCAACCATACCCAGTTTTAATTTGAAGTCGATCGGTCATTTTCTCGTTGAGTTATGATGTCAGCAATTTTGAAAAATGTCGTCTCGAGAAAAACGCGTTTAAAGTTTCACTTATATATGTATGTTTGCACCTCTGAGCGGTCGCTGTTTAGAACGCTGCCATTCAAAAACTATTCAAGATACGGCCTTGCCGATTTTACAGGATATTTTTGAATATATAAACTATTGAAAAAGCAGAAAAAAAAGTTTTTTTTGAAAGTATCACACTGGTATAGCCCTAAGGCTAAATTAGTGTGTAATGAATGAGAGAATTGCAAATAATGATCTAAAATGAAATAAGGCAAAAATGAAAAAAAAGGTGTAATATAACTTTCCATTGTTTTAAAATTCGACCCACTGCAGATATGAAGTTGTTGGTCTTTGTATTCTATGAACGTAGGTTACCTTGCATTCCATGAAAATGTTTCAAAATCATCAAAATATAAACAGAAAAGTCAGGAGAAAAACAAAAAAGAAAGCTTTGTTTGGCATTATGGTTTAAAAAAGGGTTTGCTAAGGAGAAGCACGTTTCGAAGTAACACAACCTTATATGTATAATTAAATCATGATTGTAACCAGTATTTTATTTACAGTTATTGTAATATTTCTCTTTGTTTCTTCATATGTTGAAGAAACATAAAAGATTGAATTTCAAAGAATTCAAACTCATTGTCAATTTTAGTATTTTTTTAATACTTTTACGAGCACATACAGTTTCCGTGATGTAACTTTGTGGTTCCTCCCTCTGAGGTAACAGGTATGAACATTTTTGGTTTGTTGTTTCCTCGTTAGCCACAACTCTTAAAATGGTTGTTACAGTTTTATATTCTTAAAGATTGTTGCTTTGAACATTGCGGCTTGTGAGATACCCCGTTTGCCTTTTTTATGTCCGATTTCGTTCCGTTTCCGGTATCTTCTCTTCTTTGACTTCTGATATAATAAATTCACCCATGACTTATTTACATTGCATTTTTGTTTTTTTTTTTTCGAGTTGTTTCAGTTCGTAGTTTAATATGGCAAACTATAAAAGACACGATTTTCTAATAGCTAAGTACCTGTATATACATCAATAATTAACCACTTCTAATGTAAAGCATTAATATTATTTTAATAATAATATTATATTTTATTTTCAATAACATAGGTAATTTTATGATATTAAAATTTTTTTGAGGGATAATAAAATGTAATTGAGGGATTTATATGGAATTGTTTTCATAAAATTCTTCGAACATATATTGGACGTTGATATCAAAGAATTTTTAAACCACAGATAATATTTATACCTTGAACAGGGTATTTTCAATTCGCCACGAAGTTTGGAAACATCGGAGACTGTATAAAACATATATGCATAGTATGTATGTATATAAAAAATCAGCATGCAAGTTGAGTCGATTTAGTCATGGTCGTCTGTCTGTGGGCAAAAAATTGTAAGACTTTTTAATTTAAATTTCGCGGGAAAATCCATTCGTCGAAATATTTTTTTCTATGGTGGTATGACTCCCAGTGACATCTGTGGCAAATGTCACGTCAAAATAATTATTAGTGTATAGTATACGCTTGTCTTTCTGAAATACATAAAGTGCATTCTCAGATTTTTACGATGAGTGAAATTATTCAACAAATTTTGAGTCTGGAATCAAGTTTCTGGTGCCGAAACGTTCAGAATGTTCGAAAAGACCTTCGGTGATAATTGTTTGTCGCGAGCAAGTGTTTTTGATTGGTACACATTATTGTAAGAGGATCGAAAACGCATGGACGACGAACCAGGACGGCCATCAACAACAACTGATGATCAACACGTCAATAAAATAAAAGAATTGGTGCCTGATAATCGACGTTTAACAGTCAGAGATTTTACTGGCATCGTTGAAATATAGGAAGATCATTGCAAAACCATTTTCAAAGATATTTGGGCCTAAGAAAAGTTAAAACACGACTGGTTATAAAATCACTAAATTTTCTCGAAAAACAGCGTCGCGTGAACGTGAGACAATGCAAATGGCTCCCAGGTTGTCATGAAATGTATTACTACTGGTGATGAGCCTTGGATCTATGCTTGCGACCCGGAAACAGACGATCAATCGGCAGAATATCGTGGCAAAGGTGAGTCGAAGCAACGTTACAGCAGGTCAAAAATTAAAGTAATGTTGACAGTTTTCTATGATATCGAGGTTTGTTGCGCTCCAAATTCCTTCCGACCGGACAAACTGTCAACAAGGAATACTATTTGAATGTTATGTGTCGTTTGCTCGAAGTTATTCGTAAGAAGAGGCCGGAATTATGAGGGCCTACAACCCTTGGTTTTTGCACCACAATAAGACACGGTCGCATACTGCATTGATTCTTCGTGAGTTTTTCGCCACATTTTCAACCACTATCGTGCCGCAACCACCGTATTCGTTTGATTTATCTCCGTGTGACCTCTGGTTATTCAGAAACCTCAAACAACCGCTCCGGAAAACCGTTTTGAGTCAATTGAAGGCATTAAACGAGAATCGCCGCGTTCATAGAAGGTTATTCCGGAAAATGATTTTAACAACTGTTTCGAGGATTAGAACGTTTGAACAGGTGTAATTGGGTCTAAGGGGGATTACTTCGAGGGGGACATCATAGATTTTAAAGAATAAATTAAGAATTTTAAAATTATAAACAATATCTTACCATTTTTGCTCATGGTAGTATACTATGTTCTCCATTTCTTCAAAATATACTTATTTTGAGATAATAAAAGCATGTAAAAACCATAGAAAAAATGCCACTTCAGTTTTGGTAACTGCTAAACACACACTCATTGTCACATTTCACGCAAACTGCACATCAATGTCAAAGGATCAACCTTGAAAATATTCTTCGAATAAAAATAAATATTACATCGTACGTTGTATACTTGATGTTCGCACAAACATACAAATTTTAGCATGTGTTCATGTGTTCATGTGTAATAGTATTGTGTAGTCACGAGTAGTGGACATTAAATAATTTGACGAGTTATTTAAAATCGCTTAAAACGTTCAATGCCATGGATCGCACGGTTCATGAAAAATCATAAATAAGTATTACATACATATGTACATACATACACGCATAAAAAACAACCACACGTGAATATTAAATAATGAAAACTTACATATGACGAGTTCTTTCTCTCAATGCTTTAAGTGCGTGACTAATAACTGGTGCGTCTATGGGTTAAATCCCACACTTTCAAAATTTGTAGAAAATCACAGAAATGCTCATCCATTGATTTGTAATGACAATTCTTCTGAATTGAGAAAAACTTTTTGAATGAATGCACCTGAAAAGTTGTAGAGCTTTTGATTTGTACAATAACTTCAACGACACACACTTCAAATATGGGCCAAACATTTATCAAAGTTGCGGGTAATATTCATTCTTATATTTATCTCTATTGTACACATGTACAGTGGCGGATAAAAGTCTATATACACCCAGGGTTCTTGTGTTTCTGAAAGTACCAAAACTTTTTAGAAAAATGTGTTCTTACAGTTTTTTTCTAGCCTTCCTTTTAATCATATTAAACTGAAAAATTTACGATTTAACATTAAGTAAAAACTTAAGTAATAGTGGTTGTTATGAAGTCAAGCCGCGCACTGGTCTTTTGAGAAAGCTATCTCATGGAAACGTCAGCTTGAATCTCATAGAAGTAAATAAATAGTAAAAAGCCACTGCTCCAATATTAGCCGAACACATAACAATTAGATAACAAACGAGTATCCATTTATAAACAGTACAAACAACTTTAAACGATAACGGGTTCCACAGTAGAACATTACACTAGAAACCTCTTATTTGCGAATAAAACGAAAACTTTGTTTTTGATTCTCCAAAGAACATAAAGAAAATGGTCAGGATTTTAGGAAAAAAGCTTTTATTTCCAGGTGAAATTTTTGATAATGATGGAATAGAAAAAGTTGGAAGCAAAACTAAAGCTAAGCTTGCACCGAAAAGTTTAGTACCAACCAAAGGATGATAGCAGCAGCGTAATATTTTGGGGAGCTCTTGCGACCTCTGGAGTTGGAATTTAGTCTTTTTTGAGGTTACTTTAAGCTACTTTTACAAGATAAGCATCCAAAAAACAGGGTGAAAATTATTAGGGAGATGCTGCTTTATTATGGTCCCAGACTATTTAACATACAGAATTGATGTAAACGGGGGACCAACTAAATTTTAAAGTGGAATAATTCGTATAATTTTAAAGTTTTCGCACCAAAATACATAAATATATTATGTTTGTACTATATGTATACTATTGTCATGCAATTTTTGCGTTTATATAGACGTTTACCTGCCACTGTATATTCATCTTTATATGTACAAGATGAGTTACAAAGTAAACAGGACTTTTTGAATCTAGCGCCCCCTGGTGGCGGCATCTATATGTCGACTGGTGCGTTAGAATCTGCTATCTTTATCGATTGTCCAGTGAGATTCATGACATTTCATCGATTGGAAGAGAAGTTATTGCGTTTTAAGTGTCAGCACGTTTGTGTTATCGGTGCGAAAATGAGCTTCGAACAAAGAGCTAACATTAAATTTTGTTTTAAAATTGGTAATTTTTTCTTACCGAAACGTTTCAATTGATGAAACGAGTTTATGGCAATGATTGCCTATCCCGTAGCAGAGGTCACGAGTAGTTTCAACGTTTTCAAAGTGCCAAATTGACTGACAACCAAAAATTGCTCTAAATCCAAAATACGAAGGACATCATTAAAGAGGTCAAAAAGGACAAAAACTTCCTTTACAATATTGCGACTGGTGACGAAACGTGGTGTTTCCAATATGATCCCGAAAAGAAACGCCAGAATGCTGAATGGAAGGCACCAGATGAGCCGAAATCCAAAAAATCGTGCATGGAGAAGTCGAAAGTGAAGACAATGCCGATTTGTTTCTATGATTCCAAGGGTATTGTCCACAAAGAATTTCTTCCACCCGGCCAAAACGTTAATGCGGTATTCCACCTTGGAGTTTTGAAGCATTTGGTGCGCCGTATTCGACGTGTTCGACTTGGCATCGTGCGACTTCTTCCTTTTCGGAAAAATGCATTTGCCGATAAAAGGAAAGCGTAATGCACACGTAGGGCCATTCAAAAGGATTGCACCGGCATACTGGCGGCTATACCGACCAACGAGCTAAACCACTCGTTCGACATGCTTTTGGACCGCGCAAAAAGCTGTATTGAAGCAGATGGAGACTATTTTGAATAAAATAAACAGATTTTGCCGAAAAAACCATTTGTTCTGTTTTTTCTGTAAGTCCTATTTACTTTGGAACGCACCATATACTAGATGTATGTATACTATTGTCAATGCAATTTTTGAGTTTATATAGACTTTTATCTGCCACTGTATATTTATATGTATATACATATGTATATATGACCTCCATGTAACGCGTCGCAATTTGGGCAGTCTTTGCTTGCTTTTATATGTATGTATAAAACTTTTTGCAAATTTTGTTGGTATTCGGTGTTTTTAGTTTTGTTTCTTGTTTTCTCCAACAAATTTAAACGTTTGGCGACGGCGTCCTCATTGCTGAGGCTGTTATTGTTGTTGTTGGCACTACTAAACGTTTTGTCGTTCACATTTAGCGCTCCAAGTTGTTTTTGAAAAATTTCTCCCGCCTTCTACCTCTCTTCACTCTCTTCATTACAATGGCGTGGTGTGCTCCCTTTCCTTCCTGTTTAAATGAATTTTGCAGACGCCACCGTCGCTTATTAGCCTATGATGAAAATTCTGACAATAAATAATGCCAAAAATATAAACAAATTGCACACGGCCACCATCAACAGCCAGCCAACCAAACAACTGAGCAAAACAAGCAGCAGCCGAAATCCACACACAGTTGCCCGCACGCGAATTACCGTTACCGCAAACGCTGCTACAGCATTTAAATTTAGTTTCCTTGTGCTCTACGCCTTCCAATGGTCTATTTTCGTTTGCATGTGCCTTTTTTATTTATGTATGTATGTATATAATGTATGTATGTATGTTGTTATCGTACTTATCTAATTTCAATTCTCCTTCGAAAACAAAAAGTGCCAAAGTGCAAAAATAAAAGCAAAAACAAAAAAACACATCGCTGCTTTTCATTACCATCGACTTGAAGGCGTGTGGAAATGATTGGGCGGATACAGCGACAGGCAGTTTCTGCTTGCTGAAGGCTTCATTGCCAACGTCGCAGTGTTCACTGTTTTCCCTGCTTTTTGGCATGTAAATGACTGGGGCATCGTCCGTCTCCTCCTACTGCCCATTGTCCTCTTTGCAATTAAACAAATAAAAGCTGCACCACCGCGCGGCATTCTGGTTGCTCCAAGACATCTCCTATTTTATATATACCATATTTACATACATGTGTAAGTATGTATGAATGTATGCTTGTCCATATAACTGATCTGCAATCTGTTGGACTTCATTCCAATTCAAATGGCATTGTTTAGAAAAGTGAATCTTATTTTATTGTGAATAATTTCGGGTCGCTGCATTTCGTTTAGTGTTGCATTCAGCTCAGCGCACCTGCTTCCGCTCCACTCAACAAATTATCTACACATAACAAAAACAAAAAATTGAAATTCGCATTTCATTTTCATATGTACACACGGGCACACATGCTAGCGCATATATTTTTGGCGTAACGTGTGCCACCGATCAGCTTAGTAATAATGTTTTCCTCAGTTTTTTTTTTTAGTTTTAGTCGAAGGAAAACAACAAAAGACAATATAAATAATATTTGTGTGAATTGGAGCTGCTGAGATAATCTCATGATTTGCCAGTTTCACAAATGGAATTATGTATGTGTTTTGTGTGAATAACACATACACATAAATTTACTTTGTATGTTTTCCTACTGAAGTAGTGTTTTCTTTAAAATTTCCAATGCGGTACTCGTTTCCCATATAGTATATGGTTGAATGCTTGACTAAACCCAAATCTCGTGATCTCAATTCTAAACCCCAAAACAATACAAAGGCATTTATTTGATTTTAAATGCTTTTTGAAAGTATCAAGTGTATTAAAACATATAAACCTGTTAAAAAATACATTTAAAAGTGGTATTCATTCTCAACAATGAATGATGTTATCTTATTAATTCTTTATTCCCCTATATTTTTCTCCAACCTATAAACATGATTGACACTTACTTCATATATTTTGTAGCAGCACTATTATGAAGGAGAATTGTGGTAGGAAGTAAGATACTATTAGAATTTTAATATAAAACGTTCAATCAGTGAAAGTATTACATAAATACGAAAGCTCGTACTGTTTGCTGCGCAGAAATACTGTTCTCTAACAAGAATATTCTTTTTCATTGGGGGTGTTTTTTACGTGGCGGGTCCCAAACCCAGCGCACAACCCTATGCAGGGGATGTTTCGCCTTCTCACATTAGCTCGCCTTCGAACGGATGTTCTTAGGCTACCCAAAGGATACTTGGTCAAAAACCGGAAGTAGTGAGCTGCTTGACCCATGTGTAAAAGAATCGTTTCTGGCCACTCCCAAGTGAATGGCGATCAGAGAACTTTCTCTCACTTGCGTGAACTTCTACACATGACTCCATCTTCTATTTTCTCCAGGCTGGACAAGGAAGCACAGAAAATGGGTCTGGCAGTGAACGAGGGCAAAACGAAATGTCTCCTGTCATCAAACAAACAGTCGTCGCACTCGCGACTTGGCTCTCACGTCACTGTTGACAGTCATAATTTTGAAGTTGTAGATAATTTCGTCTATTTAGGAACCAGCATTAACACCACCAACAATGTCAGCCTGGAAGTCCAACGCAGGATTGCTCTTGCCAACAGGTGCTACTTCGGACTGAGTAGGCAATTGAAAAGTAAAATCCTCTCTCGACGAAGAAAATCTAAAGTCTATAAGTCGCTCATAATTCCCGTCCTGCTATATGGTGCAGAGGCTTGGGCGATGACAACAACCGATGAGTCGACGTTACGAGTTTTCGAGAGAAAGGTTCTGCGAAAGATTTATGGTCCTTTGCGCATTGACCACGGCGAATATCGCATTCGATGGAACGATGAGCTGTACGAGATATACGACGACATAGACATAGTTCAGCGAATTAAAAGACAGCGGCTACGTTGGCTAGGTCATGTTGTCCGGATGGATGAAAACACTCCAGCTCTGAAAGTATTGGACGCAGTACCCGCCGGGGGAAGCAGAGGAAGAGGAAGACCTCCACCCCGTTGGAAAGACCGGATGGAGAAGGGCCTGGCTTCGCTTGGAATATCCAATTGGCGCCACGTAGCGAAAAGAAGAAACGACTAGCGCGCTGTTGTTAACTCGGCTATAATCGCGTAAGCGGTGTCTACGCCAATTAAGAAGAAGAACAAGAATATTATATCTAGATTACTGCATAGAGTATAATAAACGAAAAGAACTGTCAAACTTCCGTAATAGTTGTAAACAAAGTTTCTATCAACAATCCATAATAATCCAAAAAGTTACAGAATATAACTATTGTGTTCTCTATTTGTATCGCTGTGTACCTTGATTAGGGTATATTAAATTTGCAACTAAGTTTGTAACACCCCGTAGTAAACGTCTTAGACCCTATTATGAATTAGGTTGTCAAATATCTCCCTTCCGCTTTTTTTCTCTTTATAGAATGCTTTATAAAAAGTGATACTTTGATCGGATTTAGTTAAAATATGCGGTTCATAATACCCCCCTCGTAGTAGCCCCTTCTTATTTGCGAAGAACTCGGACAGCCACTTTTCACAAACCTCTTTTGAATTAAACTTTACACCAACCAGGGCGTTCGCCATGAAAAGTAACAGGTGATAATCACTTGGCGCTATGTTCGGGCTATTTGGTGGATGCGATAAAACCTCCCATCGGAGCTCCCGCAGCTTCTGACGAGTCATCAACGAAGTGTGTGGTCTGGCGTTGTCCTGGTGGAACACTAAACCCTTCCTGTTGGCCAATTCTGGTCGACCACCTGCTTCAAGCGGTCCAGTTGTTCGCAGAAGATGGTAGAATTAAGCGTCTGGCCATATGGGAGCAGTGGATAATTCCCTTCCAATCCCACCAAACACAAAGCAAAACCTTCTTGGTCGTCAATCCCGGCCTGACCACTGTTTGGGACGATTTAGAGGCCTTCGACCACGACCGTTTTCGCTTGATATTATCGTATGTGATCTATTTTTCGTCGCCAGTCGCTATCCGTTTCAGCAGCTTATCGCAGGCGTTGATTCCGTCTAGAAGGTTGTTTTGCGTCAAATCATGCGGCACCCAAACATCAAGCTTTTTTGTGTATCTAGCCTTCTGCAGATGGTTTAAAATGGTTTGGTGACTAACTCCCGACTTCTAGGTAGCCCGGTAGCCATCGTCAAAGGTCTTCCGCCGGCTGGCTTATCCATGGTGCCGTTTTCACCCGCTCTGAATCGTCGAAACCATTCCTCGGCAGTTCGAAGTGATAGTGTACCATCCCCCAAAACACCATTAATTTGCCTTTAACGAAGGAAAACTTTAAAATAGCGAGAATTTCGGCGTTAGTGAACTCCATGTTTACACGTCTATAACTTTTGAACGCAATACCCAAACTAATCATGCATAGTGTCGTTTTGTAGGTTATGTCAAGACCTTTCAAAGAAGTATAGTAATGCCAGATATGAGCTCTGTAGCGCTTTATACATAGTCGCGAAATTCAAAAGACAAAAAGACATAAAATTACCAACGTGATGAGCTGAGTCAATTTAGCCAAGTATGTCCAGCATGTATGTCCAGTATGTACTAGTTGCTCGGCTTTTGAGATATCGATCAAGAAGTTATTCATTTGTCGGAGCCGCCGATATCGGTTCAATATAGATATAACTGCCATACAAACTTAACAATCAAAGTAAAATTTTCAAGTTAAAATTTTTTTTCGGTGCAGACGAAGTTAACGTTTTTTCTTGTTTTTCTTTCACGTCGCTCAAGATCTTGCATAAAACAATAATTTAGCTGCTTAATAACTCTCTCAGCTCTCATATAGTTCCATTCATTAAACTATTTCTTAGCAAAATCACCTGTCGATTTGTGAAATACTGTATTATGTAAACATATGGTATATAAAGATGCACCCATACGGAAAAATTGTACCGCTTTTGAAATTATTGCCGCTCACACTCACTTTAGTTCAATTTGATTTTATTTTCATAAAGTCAAGTTATAAAGTTGTCTTCTGTGTTCTTTGCCACTAGACATCTGACACACTTCCGCTAATGGCTTTGTTGACATTGCCTGATTTATTACACGCATCTGTCAGCTACCCAATTGTTTATCTTAAATGGCATACACATTATGCTTGATTGATACCTATGAGGTTTTTTTTATTGGTACAACACTATATTTTAGTCCCTTATAGTTTAAAATTTGAGACATTTTTTGAAGTTTTCGGGAAGATTTTTTTTTGAATTGAACGTTATTGGTGTGCTTACATGAAAACAGTCCTTCAAGCTATTTGGTCATACAGGTTTATTGGAGACAGATACTTGGACTGATTAACGAATTTAAGAATGACATTAAAGAAAATAGTACTTTGACGATATGAGCTAACACAACAAAGCCGCCATTAACATTTGCTGTTTAATGATCACTCTGTCCTGAGATATGAACCACCTACATTAGGATCACAGCTAGAAGCCTGACAAGTTGAGTCCAAACGCTGATTATTGTTCTAGATATATAAAACGTTACCCAACTAATTTTAAGGAATGTTCTGGAGTTACCCGATGTTAAAACGCGAAATCTAGATTTGTGTTCGAGTGTCCTGTCAGGGATGTAGGCATATAAAAAGTTAAACCATATAAGTGGCAATTTTAAATTAGTACCCATTCATTACGAGCGTTTTGTATATGGAGCTGAAAGTTTACTGACTTCAGAAGTTTGTGTGGCCGAAGAGTTCTAGCATCTTAAATTGTACCCACTTAGGTGGTTAGACAGAACTCGGATTGTTCTCTACTAGAACTTTCAGTTTCAGATAAGAACACAGCAACTTTCCCATACCGACGACAGAGGGTAGACGGGATATATGTACATTATCGAAAGAACCGGGATTTAAATTCGCCTAGTAACTTTCACCCTTAGCAGTACTGTCCAAACCAGCCGTTATGGCAACAACAAAGTCCATCTGTCTTCCAGCTAAACTATTGCACTTCTTTATACTTCCGACTATAGCCGGCTACGATTTTAGGTCCCAAACTGTTCTACATAAATACGAACCGCTTATTGAAACAAAACTTAAATTGTGCACAAAATTAATTTTATTTTTAAACAAACACGCAAAAGTCGTACGTGCAATTTGTAACTTAGCAATGAGTCTACTAGACTATGCCTATCCGGGACGACGCGATGTTCAGCTTTAAAGAGTATTATCAGCAATGACAATTCGCATATGACTTTTAGGCAAAATATCAATACCCACACAGTATAATTGATTGTGTGTTGACTGTTTCGAGCAGAACTTGGGAAAATGCGGCAAATGGGAATACCCCGTTGGGTGTATAGACGCGGCCGAGGCAAAACCAAAATCAGTTTCGCTTATTTAAGGGAAGCCACACATTTTCATACATATGTACATATATGCATGCAAATAAATGAGGGGCGCTGCCGACGTTAGGCCGGAATACTTCATATAGATATTTTTTGGCAATACTAAAGCTTCCCAGTTGTAAAGCTGCTACTTGCGTCGGCGCATTTGCCAGTCCGTAACACGGTCATCGTCTTTTTTGCTCTTTGCTTATTTGCTGCCTCTTATATTTTTCGATTTATTTTGTTGTTGTGCTCGACACGATAACCGATTGCTAAGTTTTTGAGTTCGGCGCGCATAAAAGTATTTTCAGTTTGAAAATTTTCACCAGACGCTTTAGATCGCACACAAGAACGTAAGGCAACGCAGCTAACAACTCAAAAAAAAAAAATTTTAATATATACATACATACATATGTACTTAGGATACAATTTTTCAGTCCTTCATAAATGATCAAGGATTTAATAAAGGATTTAAATTTTTATTTCATTACTCTTTTTAGGTTAATAACGGTTCGAACCATCACCACCAGACAGTTACCGATTACGCTAAGCCGAATAAGGGCGTATCACATTTAACGCAAACTATCACCGAGACCACCACTTCTACCGTTGTAGAAGATAACGAACCAGATCAGTTGGATTCTATGCTTGGTAGTTTACAAGCCAATATGAGTCGTCAAGGAGTCAATACCGTGCAAAAGGGCTGCTGCAATGCTTGCGAAAAGCCAATTGTGGGCCAAGTGATTACAGCCTTGGGCAAGACCTGGCATCCAGAACACTTCACATGCAACCACTGCAACCAGGAGTTGGGCACACGCAACTTCTTCGAACGCGATGGCTTCCCATACTGTGAGCCGGACTACCACAACTTGTTCAGTCCACGTTGCGCTTACTGCAATGGCGCTATTTTAGATGTACGGACTTATGGCTAATATTTATTTAGATTATGAATTGGAATTATGAACAAACATTTTCGTTTGCAGAAATGCGTAACAGCTTTGGATAAGACATGGCACACGGAGCACTTCTTCTGCGCACAATGCGGACAGCAATTTGGCGAGGACGGTTTCCATGAACGCGATGGCAAACCCTATTGTCGCAATGATTACTTCGAAATGTTCGCGCCCAAGTGCAATGGTTGCAATCGTGCTATTATGGAAAACTACATCTCGGCGCTGAACTCGCAATGGCATCCTGACTGCTTCGTCTGCCGGGTAAGTGCTTTCAATATGCTCCAGCTCTATAGCTTACATGATGCGGTAAATCCAAAATTTGCAGTCTAATTGCGAAACTAAGATTTTTTTACAATAATTGCTTGCACATGTACTGTATTCTGTTTAAAGAAACCGTTGTAAATGTATGTGTTTCTCAATTATTTGTAATTTTCACCTTTCTAGGATTGCAAGAAAGCGGTGAGAGGAAAATCATTTTACGCCATGGAAGGCAAACCCGTCTGTCCAACATGCGTGGGTGTTGATGAGGAAGAATAAACCGAGATACAATTTGATTTTATGGAGAATTTAATTTCTCCAAATTTGTAGAAACGGGTTTTCGTAAAGTTTTGTTTGCTTTTTTTTTTGTTTGTTAATTTCAGAACGTTTCATTAATTTTGAGTCTATTTGATACTTTGCAAAAACAAAATTGAATCAGCTACATATAAAGCTATGCGATAATATACATATGTACATACTTTAGAATGTATGCATGCTTATTATATTTAGTCAGTGCGTGGCGGGTGCAAAAGTTGAAAACAAAAACAAAAAGAGCAGCCAGCGTGCGTTTCGGTCGATCATTTTAAGATATACGGGAAAATAGAGTTTCTATTTTTGCTGATATTTTACGCAAGTACAGCAATGCGGTTGAACACGCACACTTACACACACCTATATATATATATTCACAAATACCTCTACACAAATCGAAATTACACAAACGGCTACACAAACACACGAAAACATCCACACACACACACACACACACACACCCACACACAACCGTGTTCCATTGAAAAGTATTGCACAAAAAACAACAACTAATTGGATTTCGATTGATTCTTCCTCATCATAAAAGTATACGATCGCCACCGTTCATGCTGCTACAATAAGTTGATATATATTCCTGATCTTGCTGTTGAAACCCCGTGCTACCCACAGGCATGGCAGTGCGTACGCATGAACTCGTTAACCATTGGTACGTGCACCAAATGGCAGAGTGATTGTGTCCCTGCTCATGCCACATGGCCTTATGTTGTCCCTGAACTTTTGAAATTTCTGCATAGTTAACAGCTGTGCCACCGTGCCTCAAGAATATGTTAAAATAATTTATAAATACACACGTGTAACACTTATTTCTACTAGTTAAACTAACTGAATTAGTATCGAATGGAAATTCGATGAGCATAGAAGAAGTGAAAGTATAATAACTAACAAATCGAATCAACTATAAATTAGGTTAAGTTAAGGTATTTTTAAATACAAGGCAATATTATTGTAATTTGTTTATTTGTAAATAAAAATAAAATATAAATAATATAAAAAAAAATAACAAAAAACACAAACACAAAAATACACATATCAAAAGTCGTCAGATTCTATCTGGCAAGTATCGTGCATTCACGATTACCATGCCGGTAGAGATGCGATTGGGTCCGAGACCTTGCGCTCGTCAGGGTCACCATGAGGCCAAATTTGACGATTGCAAGGTGGTCGCTTTCCATACTTTCGTTCATTCGAAGTAGGCCTACGACCTCGAAGATAAAACTTTGGAGGGCTCTTCGTATGTGACCTTCAAACATATGTGGTTATGTACGTGCAGATATTTATACACAAGTATATATTTACATATACACATGTATGTATATACAAACATATGTATGTGCTCATTTCTATATATGTACATAGATATGTATATATGTTTATGGGTTGCACTCACATATACGCTCAAACTTTCTATACATACATACGTATATATTTCTATACTTATTTATTAAGAAAAATTACCGCGAATTTGTTTTATTTATAATATTCTTTTCAATACCACCCACATTAATTTAATTTCCATTTGTTTGTATTTAAACAAATTATAAACATTGCCTTGTATATATTATACATTCTTTAATATATTATAGGAAAACAATATTTCTTATGAATACATCATAATTTAAGGTAGTTCCATATACTTATGTCAATATATTTTATAAAGTTGAAAACTATATACAAATATTTTTTTCAATGCAATCAATAATTTTTTATTAAAAATTAAAAAATTGTTTGTAAAGAAAAAAACTATTTTTTACTAATCCACTAACAATAGTTTATTTTTGTTTCTAAAACTGTTGGATAGTTTTCGTTTTTATTTTAATTTACATTGCATAATTATATTTTACAATATATATTATACATTAAAAAAAAACTGCTTTAAAACTTAATCAATTTCCGTTTAATATATAATTAACCAAAATTTTATATCGTCACCTCAAATGCAAAATAACGTAATAAGTTCATAAGTTTACAAGGGAAGGATATACTATATAAAAGAAACTACTCATATTTAAGCAAAATGTCTGTTACTTTGCTGTATCAAAGATAACCATCCGCCAAATCCTTTTTATAAATTTAAATAGGCCAACTTTCAGCTATCCCTAATCGGCACCCTAATTACCAGTTAAATCACACTATTGAGACAGTTTAAACTTTACTGCATTTAAATGTTGCAGATCAAAATGGCTCACCCTACCTTCCACATATCAAATATACATATATTTCCAAATGTCTCTTTCATAAGTATATTCATATATGTATATGTATGTATGTCGTCTTTTATGTAAATCACGTCAGTTTCTCTTGAACGTAATTCGTGTATGTCTTTGAATATTTTACATTGTAGTACCTTCAACGACTGCAGCTGTTCAACGCATTTGCCACTCGATCATATTTATGTCTTGCCAGTTCTCTTTGCTAATATGTTTTAAATTTCGCTTTCAAAGTTAGTCGCATTTTGTTTTTCTGCTTATCAGATCCTAGTTCATTTGATAGGTTGCCAGCAATCAGAACTTTTTTTTTGAGTTTGTAATACTCATAAGAAAGCATCGGAAACCCTACAAAATCAAATATTATCAGACTGAGTAACTGAATCGATTTAGCCATGTCCGTTTGTATATACGCGAAACAGTCGGTCAGTTTTGGAGATACCGGTCTAAAATATTGCAAATGTCTCTTCCCGCAAGAAGCTACTCATTTGTCAGAACCGCCGATATCGGATCATTATACAGGGTGGGCCAAAAGAATCCAAGGGGTGTAAAAGTTTAATAACTTTTTCGTTTATTAATTTTTTTTTATTTTTTCTTTCAGATTATATAATATACAAAAGGGAAATTTTTTTACACTAAGTACGAAAACTGATGTCTCTTAAATGACCGCCGTTTTCAGCTTCGCACTGATGGGCTCTTTTTAGAGCATCTTCCATAACATCTTTCAAAACTTGTGGCTGTAGCGTTTGAATTTCTGCACCAATGTTTGCCTTGCGTTGAAGGATTGTCTCTGGCGTGTTCACATACACTCGCTCCTTCAAATAACCCCAAAGAAAATAGTCGGGTGCTGTCAAATCTGGCGATCGCGCTGGCCAAATAATTTCCGAATTTCTGGAAATTATTCGCCCTCCAAAAATTTGACTTAAAAGGGCCATTGTGTCTCGGGCAGTGTGGGCAGTAGCTCCGTCCTGCTGAAATCAGGTCTGCTTTCAAGAGCAGGAAAATTTTCTATCATAAACCGATACCGCTCTCCCTTTACGGTTACAGCACTTCCATCTTCATTCTCGAAGAAGTAAGGCCCAATGACATTTTCAGATGTGATCCCACACCATACTGTACACCTGATGGGGTGTAATTGGCGTTGACGAATGGCTCTTGGATTTTGAGAACCCCAGAACCTACAGTTCTGCTTATTAACAAAGCCATTCAAATGAAAAATTCTGACGTTAAAATGTCGACGATATGCTCTTTGCGTTAAAATAATTGATCACTGGTTTAAATAATAAAATTCTATTGTTCTGGTTCTCTGTTCAGTTGTGTACCTCCCCATTATAAATTCTCCAAGTGTTGTCTATATAATCTGAAAGAAAAAATAAAAAAAATTAATAAACGAACGAGTTATTAAACTTTTACACCCCTTGGTTTCTTTTGGCCCACCCTGTAGTACGACGTAACCTAGACATTGTTTGGAAAACCTTTTATTTGACGACATATCTTAACGAAATTTGACTAGAAATATTGCCTAAGGCATCAAACATTATTTATTATGTGACAATAAAAAACATACACTCAGCTACATAACTTACTCTTCGTTCTGTCCTAATTACCAAGATATAAGCATTATACATAAAAAATATTGAGTATTATATAGTATATGAATATCTAGATTTTCGAATTAGAAAATTTTAAATTTAAGTAATTTGATTATAGCGTTATCACTAAGATAGTCTCTGGTACATTCAATTTGTTTAGATATTTTATTTTTCCTTTTTGGTTAAATTTTATTTATATTACTATTTACACTAAGTTATATCTATTAAACTTTATTCTTGTTCTGTGCGAAGCCAAATTTGATGAGCATTTAAAGGCTTATAGTGCGAATTTAGTTTGTTCTTTGTTAGACAATGCGTATACGTAGCCTCTACTAGTTTTGTCAACTCCTCTATGAAGATGAAGAAGAAAAGAAATCAAACCCGAATTAATCATATTCCTATCATTTCCAAACCAAGTAAATTTTGTTTATTAAATGGCTTTAAATATTATTAATAATCGTTCTACTTCCTACTAATGTAAGCTCGGGCTATTTAAGGGGGGTAGGTATAAATTCTGTAAAACAAAGCCCATTTTAATGTTTTTTTTTTATTTATTAAACAGTTAAAACCTTTTTTTAAAATATCAGTGGAACATTTCAGGATGACATTCGACAAATATGTTGTTAAATTTTCATGCCGAAATATCAGGTTGTCAAATACCTCCCTTTCGCTTTTCTGCTCTTTATTCAATGCTTTATAAAAAGTGTTACAGTGATCGGATTTAGTTCAAATATGCGCTTCATAATACCCCCTCGTAGAAGCCCCCTCCTTATTTGCGAAGAACTCGGACAGCCACTTTTCACAAACCTCTTTTGAGTTCAACTTTACACCAAAAAGGGCGTTCGCCATGGACAGAAACAGGTGAATGCAATAAAACCTCCCATCCGAGCTCCCGTAGCTTCTGACGAGTCATCAACGAAGTGTGTGGCCTGGCGTTGTCCTGGTGAAACCCTTCCCTATAGGCCAATTCTGGACGCTTCTGGTCGATCGCCTGCTTCAAACGGTCCCACCAAACACACAGCAAAACCTTCCTGGTCATCGCATGTGATCCATTTTTCGTCGCCAGTCACCATCCGCTTCAAAAATGGGTCGAGTTCGTTCCGTTTCAGCAGCATATCGCAGGCGTTGATTCGGTCCAGAAGATTTTTTTTGCGTCAAATGATGCGGCACCCAAACATCAAGCTTTTTTATGTATCAAGCCTTCTGCAGGTGACTAACTCCCATCTTCCGGGCGATGTCACGAGATGCCACATGCCGATGTTTTCCATGATTTGATCGGCATTCGTCGTCACAGGTCTTCCGCCGGCTGGCTTATCCATGGTGCCGTTTTCACCCGCTCTGAATCGACGAAACCATTCCTCCACAGTTCGAAGTGACAGAGTACCATCCCCCAAAACACCATTAATCCCACGGAAGGTTTCTCTAGCGGATTTGCCTTTAATGATGAAAAACTTTAAAATAGCGCGAATTTCGGCGTTAGTGAACTTCATATTTATTTGTATAGCGTCGTTTTATAGGTTATGACAAGACCTTTCAAAGATGTATTGCCAGATACGAGCTCTGTAGCGCTTTATACATAGCCGCGAAATTCAAAAGACAAAAAGGCGGAATGAAGATATTTGACAACCTTATATTAAAAAATACGACAATGGTAGCAATTACTCTGGAGCGTTTCGGAAAAAATTTTAATTGATGTGTCCCTCATAACTCGGTGCTAGATCATCAGACACCAAAAAAGTATATCTTTAGATTCTAGTTTTACCTAGTAAAGCTGGAGAAGTGTAAAAATAGCATAACTTTGTCAATTCTTATTGCCTTCTAATTATTTAGATTTTTGTGTTGGAAGAATCTAAAGTTAAAACAGCGTCATAAAAGTAATTGCAGATTTTCAAAAACTTATAATAAAACTAAAAACTAGATTTTTTAAATAGCTGATACGAAAATATACTAGCCATTCTGCAGGTATCTCTGACGTCATACCACTGCACTTTTGATGCCCATTACTCTGCAGCGCAATTATCAATTTATGTATTTATGTATGTTCGTATTTCCTTATATGCATTGTTCTAATTGTGTTTCAATCTTTTGAGTACACCAAATATTTCTTGATGTCTTGATGGCAATTTATAATGCCACTTTATTTGTTGGCGACAAATTTTTACTTCTCGCAGCACACACACACACACACACACAGTGTTGGAGGCATTGTCAAAGTGCCAAAGCGCATAACAGTTGTAAACGATCTAATGGCTCTGCATGAATGCAATTCTTCAATTCATAATTCATTTTCGTTGCTATTCTAATGTCGTTGTGCTTGTGTGGTATGCTTTCGTATGCTTAAATGCAAAATAAGATTTCACTCGCTTAATGAAAATTAATTTATTACATTGCTGAGGATGCAATGCATTTGAATATGGCGTAATTTTTTTGTGGTCGTCGTTTATTCAGCGTATTGAAGGCATTTTCGGCATAAAAGCATCGCTGTGAAGAGGGTGTAGGCTACATTGTATATTGTTTATAGAATGAAATCGGTTTTTTCGTTTTCGTTGATTTAATTGATTTCATATTAATTTTCATCAAAAGTATAAAATGTTTTGAAATTATTATTATTATTATTAATTTAAAGCGATTCACTATGACCTCAATTGATTTTCTTATAACGGGACCATACAGTTTTAGAATCTTTATCAATTGATTTTTATTTGTTAGCGTTTGTTTAGCAACTTCACATTAGTATACCCTTGATCACTAAATATATTGAACAACTAAAAATAATAAATAGAGCTTAATAGGATCATATATACCAGTATTGTAAAGAGGTTTTATACACAATTTCTTTCCAATCAAAACTTATCTATTTGCACGTTGGCAGGGTGCTGAGACATCCTGGAAGACTAGGCGATTCGTATAAGAATAATATGATTTTTAAACACTGTCGCATATTTTTGCATATTCATTATTCCATCAACAAGGTCTAGAGGCCACAAAACATGGTATGAAAAGCCAAGCCCCAAATCATTTTGTTGAGGAAACTTAAATTTCTTTACTACAGAATCAATCGGGGAAATTCAAACTGAACTGCGTTAAAAAATTGTGAGCTTAGAAAATTGAATTTGCTTTTATCAGACCACAAAATCTGTTGCCAATGATTTGGATCCCAATTTTGGTCCATTTTATCCAAGAATGTCATGGAGCCTTCATTTTTTGATTTAATAGCGGCTTTTTGGCAGGCCACCTACTATATAAATCCTTCATTTCCTTCATTTCTTTTTTTTTTTTTGTTTTAAAATCGGTTTTTGGTAGGCCGTCTTCTACATAAATTTATATCTCTAAGACGTTGCCGTATGGTCACCACTTGGTAAAAATTTTGCATACGCCCTTATAGAAAGTTCCCTTTTAAAGCGCTCGCCTACACTTATCCGCCACAGTAAGTTTTCTGCTCTCTCAATTGACCTGACCTGATCCCTTTTTACATTCCAACACATCACTATTCTCTTTTTTTGTAGAAGACGAACATAACATTAGTTAAATGACTATAACCAATTCTATCTGCTAGTTGCCGAGATTATAACTTTTCTTCATCCAATACCAATATGCGAATTTTTTGGCCAGGCATTAATTTGTTCTGATTATTTGGCATTTTGCACAACTTTTCAAATAAAACACAACAGGAGTATATATCTTCCATTTAGATGCATTGAAAGAAGTAAATATCAGCACATATTTTAAAATATTTAAATTTTTTAAGTTATGCATTTTAATCTAAGGGTCGTTTTCTCAATGTCTGGTTAGCAAACATCTGTCAGTTAAGTTCTCGTTTATAGTGTAATTCTGAATCAGTATTCGGACTTTATACAAGGTGGGTTCCAAAGTAAACAATAAAATAAAAAACAGAACAAATGATTTTCTCGGCAAAATCAATTTATTTCATTCAAAATAGTCTCCTTCTGCTTCAATACAGCTTTTTGCACGATCCAAAAGCATGTCTAACGAGTGTTTTAGCTCGTTGGTCGGTATGGCCGCCAGTATGCCGGTGCAAGCCGTTTGCCATATCAGGTGTATACAGGGAGTGGTTAATGGTTAAAATGTGATTTTCGGTCAAATAATCGGTCACAAGCGTCCTTCGAATGTTGAATTTTGAGCAATTTTTGGTCGTCAGTCAATTTGTGCGGAACAAACCGTGCACACACCTTTCGTAAGCCCAAATGTTCGGTCAAAATGTCATAAATCGATGTTTTGGAGATGTTTAATTCCATTTCCATGAATTTCAATGATGATTTTGGATGAATTCACGCACAGTTTTGATAGAATTTCTGGTGATCACGGATTTTGATTGACCCACATATTGATAGTCATTTATCTCCTCACGACCAATTTGAAAATGTTGAAACCACTCGTGCACTCTGCAACAGGAGTTCTGTTTACTTTGGGACACTCCTCAAAATCGTTCCGGTAAAACAATGGGCAAAACCAAAGAAAGGTTGTTGTTTAACTATAAGGCATTCGCTCGGTCGGACTTACAGAATTTCGCAACACAAGAGTCATCCAACTCGCGATCTTTAGTCATAATGTGTATGCAACCTGCGAATGGTAGTGTTTAGTCTGAGGTAAACGCTCTAGACTTTCTTAGTATTTAAGCTCATTGCCTTTGCCATTGCCCGATGGACATATGTATGTATCTTTGTGACCTAGTAAACATAATAATTTAATATTGCATTATGTTAATACCAGCCATCGAAATTTATACCGAGATGTTCTCGATAATAAAAGTCTGATTGCAGTTGGTCTCTAAAGTTTTACGTTCCTTACTGAGTTAACTGCCCCAGGAGAGTAATTTCTTCATCGGCTTAGAGCTCACTGCTGTGGTCAGGTATCTTGATGAGTAAGTGAGGGGAACATTTGTGCCAGTCCCAAACTACTTCGCCGTTATCATTAAGTTTTGAGCATTGATAAAATACTGGCATAAAATGTCTGAAAGTGAGAATGGTATTTATGAACTTAGTTTTACCGTACAATCACTACAAGATTAGGTTATCCTCATAACTAAAATGATTTAAAAATGTCCATTTGTTTCAATCTCGATTTTTAAATACTCGGTCCTGCTACAGCTGAAATGGTTTATTGCATCCTTCTTACTTTAATGTTATAATAATAAAAAATCGTATTTCCCTAGCTAATTGTACACTTTTTTATTTGCAGGACTGTCGGCGACCCTTCCAAGGTGGCTCTTTCTTCGATCACGAAGGTCTACCCTATTGTGAGACACATTACCATGCAAAACGCGGCTCTCTTTGCGCCGGCTGCTCTAAACCCATCACAGGTCGCTGCATTACTGCCATGTTCAAGAAGTTCCATCCGGAACATTTTGTGTGCGCCTTCTGCTTGAAGCAGCTCAATAAAGGCACCTTCAAGGAACAAAACGACAAGCCATATTGCCACGAATGCTTTGAAAAGGTTTTCGGATAAATAGTTTAACTAAAATCATCGCCCAATAGTCAAGACTATCACAACAGTCGCATATACTGTACATGCATACATACTAAATACATAAAAATTATGTATGCCGCTTATGTTGTTACTGTTAGACGATGGAAAAACGCGTGTTTATTTTTTATTTGAAAGATAACATTTTATAATTTCAACTTTTTCGCTATTTCAAAATTGTATTTTTTTGCCACGTAACTTGAAATGTAAAATAATTTTGCGCAAACATTCAAACTTTAGCATATAGTTTATAATATTTAATTAATTATATATTTTTTTATTAACCCCAATTGCTTAATGTAACCCATGCTTAAATGTTATGCCGACCAATCATTTTTATTTTTAGACAATTTTTTGTACAATCTTTTCTTCGTTTTTTCTGTAAACAAAAATTCGTAAGTTGCAGGTAACATTTTTATAATTTACTGTTATTAGGTATACAAATTACATTTGTCTTATAAACTCTAAACTTTGTTGATAATATGTACTAAAAGTAATCGTTTATTATTCGAGTTTGCAATCGAAATAAAAGTCGTCTATATTCCAACTGTTGGAAGTTCCGGAAAATTGTAAGAGATTGTTACCATATACTTATAAAGAGTCATGAGCAATTATTTACGATTGAAATTTATTGGGGAAGCGAATAAATCGATTTGAATAAATTTATAAAGAAACAAACTATTTAAAATGTGTTTATGTAATAGCTAACGGAAGACTGTTGAAAGTGAACTGTTTCGACGGAAAAATAACAGTGGAAAAGGTTTTAGATGAGTTGGTTTAGGTGGCATGCAATATGATAATTATCATGCAAAACGAATAACAAAAACAAGACAAAACGTTAACTTCGGCTGCACCAAAGCTAATATACCCTTCACAGGTGCATTTCTTTTAGTAACTATGTGTTGAGTTTGTATGGATGCTATAAGCTATAGTAATCCTATCTGAACAATTTTGTAATCCATGTCAAATGCCAAAGATTTCCATACAAGCATTTGATTCCGATCATTCAGTTTGTATGGAAGCTATATGCTATAGTAATCCCATTTGAACAATTTTTTGGGAGATTACATTGGTGCCTTAGAAAATAATTTGTACCGAATTTCGTGAATATATCTTGTCAAATGCAAAAGTTTTCCATACCAGCATTTGATTCCGATCATTCAGTTTGTATGGCAGCTATATGCTATAGTGATCCGATCTGAACAATTTCTTCCGATATTACATAATTTCTATGAACAATAACTCACACGCAAGATACGCTGTCAAATAAGAAAATTTTCCATACAAGAACTTGATTCCTATCGCTCAGTGTGTATGCCAGCTATATGTTATAGTGGTCCGATATCGGCAGTTCCGTCAAATGAGCAGCTTCTTAAGGAGAAAATGACGTTTGCAGAATTTCAAAACGATATCTTAAATACTGGGGGACTAGTTCGTATATGTACAGACAGACAGACGGACATGGCTTAATCGACTCAGCTCAAAATACTGATCATCACCCTTCTGGGTGTTACAAACTGCGTGACAAACTTAATATACCCTGTTCAGGGTATAATGAATATGTATTACATAGGATCTAGGATCAGTTTTCATGCGCTTTTATACATTCTCAGCACAAAGATGTACCGTTATTAGAAAAACACGCTCTCACAATTTTATTAAGATAACTCATATATTGACCGATACATGCGGTAAGAAGTTACCCGAAAGTCCGAGAACCTTTTATTAGATATATGAGGACTATTACTTCCCGGTCCTGAGATGTGGGTTTTCACAGAAATGTGGGCGGCGCCACGCCTATTGTTCAATTTTCACACAGGCTCCCATAAAGCCTTCTCACACCATCTCGGAGATAAAATTTAATGTCTCTGACGAAATTAGTTATTTATTTATTGCGTTTTTAGTAGTTTTAAACAGTACCGTTATATGGGGAATGAGTGGGATTGCCTTCCGATTTGATCCATATACTGTCAGTAGTAGTTCTTATAATATTTGCGCTTAGCAAATTTGGTTATTATAGATTTAGTTCTTTAGAAGATATGTATGTACATTAAACTTATCCGAGGGCGGAGCCACGCCCACTTTTTCATAATTTTCTGCCAACATATGACCTATGCTACTAAGATCCCCTGTGCCAAATTACAGTTTAATATTTTAGTTTTGTGCTTAATTATGGCACTTTTAAGTTTTTCAGTTAATGACGTTTTGTGGACGTGGCAGTAGTCCGATTACGCTTATCTACCAACTCGTATTTTTTTTGTACTAAGGAACAAGCATAACAAGTTTTATCAAGATATTTAATTTTTACGCAAGTTACAGCATGCACGGACGGACGGACATACAAACAGTCGCCCAGATTTCAACCCGGACTTGCAGTGATAAACGAAGTATTGCAAATATCTTTGTAAGGGAAAATTTTGATACACATTTCTTAAGTGACGTAAGAGTCCAGCTAGTGAGACCTTCTAAAATCCCAAGTAAGCTATTAATTTTAAGGTTGTGGTCTTGGTAAACAAATGTGGGGCACCAATTCGATACCAAGTTCCAAGTTTGGTTGACTTTGTACCGCACATACTATCTTAATGGAAGGTATCTCTGTGAAATTTGTAGTAAAAATTATAGCTTATACCATACTATATATAGTTTAGGTGATATTGGCCGGCTATTTCGCTATACATAGACCTACTGGTCCTTAGTAATGCCAGGTGGCAGTCTAGTTTAGTTTGAAGTGATACAGGACGCCAACGCTTTTAAAAGCGACTCGATATCTGCATTTGATACTTCGTCTAGTCTCTTGAACTCCAAAGCTCCTGGGTACTTAAAACGAGTGCTGGACACAGGCTTAGGAGATGTTCCAGCGCCTTTCTCATGTCAACACTCTCTCTCTCTACACTTTTTGCATGTAGCGTTAACACTTATGCCTATCCGGCTCGCATATGATGTCAGTAGGCTCTGATTCCGACTCCCATTCCACTAGCCATTTTGAAACCATCTGTATAGATGTTATGAGTTTCGCTGGTGTGTACCATTCACCCTCTTTTAGTGTGACTTAGAACCTTCTCTCCCAAATAAAGCGTGTGAATATGTGGTCCAATTTGTCCACTATTCTACGGCCTTGTAGAGAATTCACCTAATATAGCCAATCTTGAAGCTGATTTTGCAGCAGAGCTTTAAACTGCAACGTCGATTGGTGGTCAGTTGAATAACCTTTATAGTGCCGCCGTTGGAATGATTCTTAGCGCTGCTGTTATGCAAAGAACAGTATACAAGTAACATGAAATAGAATAAAGAAACTGAATCCATGACCGATGTTAGACCTTAGTACGCTACAAAACATGTTTATAATCAATTTACGGTTTCATCGAATAACGAATAACAACATGTTGTCACAGAGTATAATAGTTTTGTTAACCTAACAGTTGAATAAGTTGAATTATACAACTATTTGTCTGTCTGTAGATAGGCGAAGTGGTCCATCACCGTTACTCAAAACTTACAAAATTCTATAATTAAGCCACAAATTAAGATACAAAGCTGTAATTTGGTACAGGGTCTCGCAGAAGAGTGGTACATCTGCAATTAAATTTTTTTTTTTAAAGTCGGCGTGCATATCTCATAAACGCTATGTCAACTGTACTTCCTGTCAGTGGGACCTTCTACCAACTTCTCATAAAGCAGTAGTGATACCGCCTAGTTTTTGCTGAAATCCTATAACTTTTAAATTTTATTGTTGTAAAGTGGCAAAATCGGAAACAGCCGAACAAATTTCCATATAACAGAAAGAACCTTTTTGAAAATTGTGATTTTACAATATACCATCCGCCTAAAACTGGACAAAATTGAACTGCAACCTCTCAATGTCGCAGATAACGAATACGTGGACTTCTTTGCGTATATTTCTAACATTTAAAATGGAATTAAATCGCATTTTTGCGACCTTATTTTTTACAACTTTCGACGTGGATTATCTCAGTAACAGTTCATCGATTAACTTAATTCAATTCAAAAGTAGTTGTTTTTCCAGAAACTACTGGTGATGTGCATAACTTGGTATTGCACGATTGTCATGTGACCTATTGTGAGACTTACCGTGCGATTCTGTGCTGTGATACAGTTTCAAGTCTCTAAATTTGAGACTTTAAGTTTGGGACAATTTTTGAGAATTGAGACGATTTTGCTATTCTGTAAGTGACAGTCACAAAATTTATGACATTTCATTATTCAGAGATGTTTTTACGCTTGAATGAAAATAAATATGTCGATAACAAATATTAAATTTTCTATAACATAGTTAAAAAACATAATTTCAATAAAAATATATGTTGACTTTGTTTCATAAAATTTACGAAATTTATTTAAAATTGACTGTATTGTATTTTTAACCTTTTCATATTTGAGTTGCTTACAAAATATAAAAAACAACAATCCATTAATATCTAGGATGATCTCTATTCAGTATATTGATAATAGCTTTTTAGTTTCAGATTTCAAATTTGAGGCAATATTTTGAGACTAACGCTAGAGACTGTTTAGTGAATAGTAACTAGTCACAAAATGAGACTTTATCTCAAAATGTCTCAAATAGAGACTGGTTACAGAATCCCTTCGAGCAAGAAGAACTTCCAAAAGTCCGGAACATGTCACAACCTACCACTATCACTAGAACAACGCACAAAGTATTTTTTTTGCCGGTTGTTTTAAAGAATTCTGGAAAACCAACCACAGAATATGGCATTTTTAAGCACCAAGAACAACAATTTGATGAGTGAAGTCCTGACTTGGCACCGGGTGACTTCTTTTTATTCCCGTACTCGCTGATGATACCTTAACCTGAGTGGCAAAAGCGCTGCGACAATTGGTTCAAACGCATGCAAAAATGTATAGATCTTGATAGAGAAAATTTGGAAAGCGATATAAAAGGCAACCTACGTATCGGTCAATCTGTAAAATGTCTTAATGAGAGAGCATATTTTTCTGCCTCTTTATACCTCATATAATAATTTTAAACTTCTGGTCGACCAAATGTCATATATCATAACTAAATAGTGGAATGTCGAAAATGGATGAAATTTGCAGCGATTCAGCCCAGCTACTCATGTACATATACAATGGACCCCAAATAACAGTAGGAGTGACAAACAAAACGATTCTTCCAAATTTCAATCATAAAAATTAGTTTTGTCACCAAATTTTTTCGCAACATATTCACTAATGTACATATCGTCACCTGAAATGCAAAATAACGTATAGTACATATCATCAAAAAATTCGAAATTGAGTGTCTTATTGATTACGCGTCACTACTTCAAATTACATACATAATATTACATATGTCCAACATTTTCAGGTTCTGCGGTCAGATATAAACCAGTTTTAACCAATATTAAAATTTTGTTTCACTCATGTTCCATTTTATTTCATGTTTCATTCATGCCACTGTAAATTTCCGAAAATGTTGTTACGTTATTTTGCATTTCAGGTGACGATACACTATATATAAACATTTCAATGTCCGTTTATTTCAATTAAAATATTGATATCTTAATTTTTGTTAAATAAACTAAAATACTATTTTCACATAATAATAGATGTACTCTATGTAGTACGAAAAGTTTTAAAAACATGAAAACATAAACTGGTTTTAAACCTTTATGGAATAAGAAAATAATTCATATTTCATTGAATAGCTATGGTTTTTTTAACAGAGCATCACACTTCTTAGAAATATAGTCTATCAGATTCTGGCAACGTTCAAATGATAATCCTTCCCACACCTCTTTCACTTCCTGCCACGGATTTCTCAAACTGATTGGATTTCGTTCAGAAACAGTTCAGGAAACTGAAGCATACCATCAAATCCGTGACTTTACACCATTTCGTTGCGTAATGTTAAGGGTAATTTCTTGTTGGTATACCCATATAAATGTTACGAATTACCTCATCAATACGCCTTCAATCAAGAGATTTGGACCAACTCTACTGACTACACTACCATGTTTTAGCACCGCCATATTTGATCGTTTCTCAGGGAATATATTCGCGTTAAAGGAACGTTGGACTATGTTTCGAAATTCATTTGACAACCATAAAGTTTTAATTTTGCGAATATTTTTAGATTTAATATAAAATTTAGGAAATGTCCAAAACTCCCATTTTTCTGTAAAAAGCAAAACCAAGGAGATGTGATCCTGAAAAGGCTTACAGCCAAATACATTTTTCATTTAGCCACTCCTATTATTTTGTGGAAAATTGTACATATGGTACATATGTATGTATAAGGCAGAAGTAAAGGTTCATATGTCTATAGGGTTGTTGAGTAGTGTAATTATAATAGGTTGGAAAATATCTCCCTTCCACCTTTTTGTCTTTTGAACTTCGCGGCTATGTATAAAGCGTTACAGAGCTCGTATCTGGCAAAACTATACATCTTTGAAAGGTGTTGACATAACCTACAGAACGACGCTAGGCACGATTAGTTTGGGTACGTTCAACAGTTATAGACGTGTAAACATGGAGTTCACTAACGCCGAAATTCGCGCTATTTTAAAGTTTTCCTTCGTTAAAGACAAATCCGCTAGAGAAACGTTCCGTGAGATTAATGGTGTTTGGGGATGGTACTCTATCACTTCGAACTGCCGAGGAACGGTTTCGACGATTCAGAGCGGGTGAAAACGACACCATGGATAAGCCAGCCGGCGGAAGACCTGTGACGACGAATACCGTTCAAATCATGGAAAACATCGAGCTAGACCGGCATGTGACATCTCGTGACATCGCCCAGAAGATGGGAGTTAGTCACCAAACCATTTTAAACCATATGCAGAAGGCTGGATATACTAAAAAACTTGAGGTTTGGGTGCTGCGGTATGCTGCTGAAACGGATTGAACTTGACCCACTTTTTAAGCGGACGGTGACTGCCAACGAAAAATAGATCACATACGACAATATCAAGCGAAAACGATCGTGGTCGAAGACCGGTGAATCGTCCCAAACAGTGGTCAAGTCGGGATTGACGGTCAGGAAGGTTTTGCTGTGTGTTTGGTGCGATTGAAAGGAAATCATCCACTATGAGCTGCTCCCATATGGCCAGAGGCTTAATCTACCATCTACTGCGAACAACTGAACCGCTTGAAGCAGGCGATCGACCAGAAGCGTCCAGAATTGACTAAAGGAAGGAAATTCGGTACATAATATTTTCTTAACACCCTGAGGACATGTATGAAATGTATGAAATATGGGTGAAATCGATTCACAACCACGCCTTCTTCCAATATAACGCTATTTTGAATTCCATCTGATGCCTTCTCTGTACTCGTATAATATATACACTAGAAACCAATGATGATAGCGGAATAAAACTTTACACAAATACGGTATTTGAAAAATATGTAAATGACGGATAATGAAATCTCGATTATCACTTTATCATGCGAGAGTATGAAATGTTCGGTGACACTCGAACTTAGCCCTTCCTTACTTGTCAAATTTTAAAAAAAGCCTGGGTGCAGCTTCCTTCTGCCATTTCTGCCGTAAAATTTTCGTTTCTGACGTTTTTTGTTAGTCGGTTAACGCATTTTAGTGATTTTCAACATAACCTTTGTATGAGAGGTGGGCGTGGTTATTATCCGATTTCTTCCATTTTTGAATTGTATATGAAAATGCCTGAAAGAAACGACTCTATAAAATTTGGTTGACATAGCTATAGTAGTTTCCGAGATATGTACAAAAAACTTAGTAGGGAGCGGGGCCACGCCCACTTTTCCAAAAAAATTACGTCCAAATATGCCCCTCCCCAATGCGATCCTTTGTGGCAAATTTCACTTTAATATCTTTATTTATGGCTTAGTTATGACA
Organism: Bactrocera tryoni; assembly: GCF_016617805.1. NCBI lineage: Eukaryota > Metazoa > Arthropoda > Insecta > Diptera > Tephritidae > Bactrocera > Bactrocera tryoni. The sequence continues at coordinate 46,700,687 of NC_052500.1, read as the reverse complement.
CTTTATAGGTTTTCGGTTTTCGCCATTTTGTGGGCGTGGCAGTTGGTCGATTTTGCCCATCTTCGAACTTAACCTCAATTTTTACTCAAGTTACAGCTTGCACGGACGGACGGACATACAGACAGACATCCGGATTTCAACTCTACTCGTATCCTGATCACTTTGGTATATATAACCCTATATCTGACTCTTTTAGTTTTAGGACTTACAAACAACCGTTATGTGAACAAAACTATAATACTCTCCTTAGCAACTTTGTTGCGAGAGTATAAAAATGGCCGCATATACAACACAGCTACTTTTAAAAAATTATTAAAATAAAGTTTCAACAAATTTTATATATATTCGTGCATAGCGGCAACACTGTACACGAATACTCTCTTAAACGGCCGCATGTCGCTCTTCTTCCACTAAATGACTTTTGCACACCGTTTCATTGTCATTTCGTTCCGGCCGCGTTTTCACAATAGATACAATTCCATACCGCCGACAAATACACTCAAATAACTGTAATTTCTAACTTTATTTCGTTTAAGTTGGGCATTTTTAATTGGAATATTTTGAGAAACCAACGCTTCTGTTGGCACAGTTATGAATATGCCGACTACAAATATTTCTCATGGATAACGAGCATGTTTTGCCTGCATTCGCGCATGATGTATGCGTATGTAGATGTGTATGTATGTACGAAACGAATATTATTTTGTGTTTAACTACTTGACTGTCAGCCGGCTTGCTGATTACACGTACACAAATATATGTATGTATGTATGTTACTTGACTGTATGATTTCCACCGCCAACGCTCTACAACTGACTGCCGTTGCGGCTGCTGCTGTCGCAGCGGTTCCCGCCTCCGTCGACGCCGGCATTGCCATTGAAATTTAAATTGAAAGCGACGATGGTTCTCAACTTAATGGCAGCGAGCTCGTGTCCACACATTAGTATCTAAAGAGTTCAGTAGTTGCAGATACATCGTCGCCTTCAGTGGTATCTAAATTTACGCAAGTTCGGAGGCTAACACATATACATACATACGTACATATGTACATACATACATACGGACGGACATATACGATAGCGAAAACGTTCACCACCAACATATCCACTTATGCATATATACTACCTATATAACTGTTACAAACACCATTAACCACCCCAACGGAGTAGAGGCGCACAACGCAACAGTGACCACCCACCTAAGCACTTCGTTTTCCTACCTTACGCAGTCCTATTTGAGTAGTGTACGCGGACGACATCTCTGTAACTAGAACAAAAATAAAGTGTGATTTTTATTCAAGTGTTGTGAATTTCAAGTTCATACATTGTGTGAGTGGATGCGTACAGAATCGCGACCAAAGGCATAAAATCGAAAGTGAAATTAATTGCAAAGCCCATAGGGCATACCGATATTATCCAAATAAATGCTTATATAAATGCATAGAAGTAGATCAGTGTAAAGAGCAACGAGACCATTCAATATTTCAACGAAACTCTTCCACGAAGCAACCCAGAACCGGACAGTATTATTTATTTTGGTTTTTGTTTAAAGTGACACATCTGACGAGGCATCTGGATTGCGACCTGGCTGTGAATTACAACAACAAAAATAATACCTGCACAATTCTTCCTTTTCTCCAAAGACTGGTTAGTGCATATCTAGTTTAGTGCCAAATATATGTATGCTCCCTTATACAGAAATATAAGTATGTGTATAAGAATGTGTGTGTGTGCATGTGCGAAATACTTCTTGATTTTTATCTTGCTACCTGTGAATATATGTACATACATGCCTACATGCATTGTACATACGTTAGAATTTATGTCAGTCGGTCTACGTGTACGTGACGCATCTGTTGAGCGATAGTATATTGCCTGCGAGTGCCCAAATATGAGTAAATACATACATACATATGTACATATCCATTAATTCGTACCTATGTACTATATAAGCAAATATTGACATAGGTACATACCATTGCATATGTATGTATAAAGTGGTAATAGTTACTCCAAACTGTTTTAGGTATTAACTTCTGAGGGCTTAATACAATTACATACATACATATGTGCATATATAAAAAGTGCGTGTCACGTTGTTTGTGTTGATTTTAGTAAAATTTAGCACACTGTGTCCAGTTCGAACCCACGTAGAAGATAGGATAGTAAAAACAATTCATATTTGACTTCTCCATTAACTGGACAGAAAGGCTGGTAACATACATTGAGAAAGCAGCCTTAAATACGTTATTTTCCCAATGAAATTTATTTGTATGAAAATATTAAAAATTAAACCTCAAGTGCAATCCTTTGGGTTCTTATACCGACAAAAACGTTTTGGGCTTTATTCGTAAATAAAATATCACTGCATTGAATAGTGCGCGTGGCCGGATGCCCTAGTATAAAAATATATATTAAAGTTTAATAAATAAGTAACTGTAAGTATGAACTGATGGCAGTCACTCAATTATATGTAAAGTAATTTATCAAACCTTCTAAGTCTAATAATAAGTTACTAAGAAGTAACTATGAGCACTACGCTTCAAAAATATGTGTATATGTATGTACATACATACATACATATATGGTAAACCTATGGTATATAATATGTTCGTCTAAGGTACTGAAAACAACAAATATCAGTTACTCATTAAGTGTATATTTTTATACTCTTGCCATATGTTGCTACAGAGTACAATACATATGTAGTTTTGTTCATCTAACGGTTGTTTGTATCACCTGAAAATTGTTGAGATGAATATAGTTTTATATGTTCATATATATGTATATAAATGATTTTGATGACGAGAAGAGTGGACAACTGGTTGGCTCTCCGTCCGTCCGTCCGACTGTGCAAGCGATACACGTGTTTGTTGACAAACTAGATAGGAGGAGATCGTAGATGGGCGCAATCGGCCCATTACAGCATAAACCAAATGTCTACAAAATGCTATAACTAAGTCGCAACGATATAAAATACACCTGCAGGAGCTACACGCCCAAAACAGGTTGCTAAATTTATTTCAGAAAGTGACATTTTAACAAGATACTGCACTAGATTTTCCTCTTCATCGATTCAAGGAAACTCTGAATCGTTATTAGAAATAAAAATACAAAATCTTAAGAATTTTCGGACTCGCCTCCAAGCAGCTCATGACGCCATAATAGAATCTGACGATTCAGACCTACCACAAAATTTTAAATAATCGGCTTTCGCAATATACGAAAACTGCTTAGACCAGTACGAAGAAACAAAAGCTATGATCTCCGTTCAATTAAAGCTAATAAAAGCAATTGCACCGACTCCACATCCGAGAGTAGAGCTGCCACAATTAGATAATCAAAAGGCAAGTTCAGGCATCCACCTCGAGGTGCCCGCATGTGAAACAAAAACATTTTATGGAGGTCATGAAGAATGGCCGTTCTTCCGCGGCATGTTTACGATATAAAATCGTTATTTGCTACAACGAATCGCAAGAAGGAGGGACATCTGTGGTTTGAAAATTTTTAATAAGTGGTTATGACTCCGCCCCCTAATAGGTTTAATACATATGTATATGTACATATCTCCCAAATGATTCAAGCTTTATCATCCAAACTTACACGGGGCAAATGATTTCGACACTTCTTGCGATAGCGTGCAATAGGATAAATCGAATGATAACCACGCCCAGTCATCGTATAACGATTCGATCAAGTTGCAAGAGTATGAAATATTCGGTTAGACCCGAACTTTGCCCTTCCTTATCTATTCTAGTGAGCAACAATTACAAAAGCACATGATGCCATGCTTTTCTTTACTTATATGCATATAATACATACATACATATGTATGTATCTGTACAGCAATTTCGTGATAAACGATTAAAGTATGTGAAATGCCGGTAACGTTTTATGGGGGGGGGGGAGACTGCCAGTCGCATATTTTATTGCGGCCATCGCAGTCGTCATCGTCATCGTCTCTAATCAGCAGCGGCAGCGTGAGCGTGCATTACATCACTTCAAGACAAATGTGGCACGATAGCGGTTAAAAGCTTTGCATGTGGTCAACGAATTTGAATGACAACACAACGTATAAAAATATACATATATGTACTACACATACTTATATGGTATGTATACACGTATTAAAGATACTTATATACAAGGTGGTTGTACTTATGTGCTCAACCAGCTGTGAATGGCAACGGATTATATGCACGTACTTCTAGCGATTAGAGTGTCACGCATAATTTAGATTTCAACAATTTAGATCTAGAAATAACTTCAATTAAGTGCAGTAAAATTAAAGTCAGAAAAGGTGATTTAAAACCTACGAAAAAATGTGTATCGATTGATGGAGGGTCTACTACTTTGACATATACATATGTTTATTCAGAAGAATTACAAATTTCAACCCAACCGCATTTTGGTTGAAGCTTTAATATTGGGTATTATCGATATCGCCTCAAAAAGATTTGATTTAAGTGTTGTATGCGTCGTCACTCTTAAATTTTTTATGGTATTACGAATTTCAACTTTGCGCAAGTTGGGTTGACTAGAATATCCAAAAATTTCAACTGCTACCAAGCACAATTGACAAAATCTACTAACCTTAGAAATATCCTTTTCTAGTACAGTAAATTTTTTGAAGCGTTTTGCTCCTCTTCAGTCACAGCTCATAATATTTAAAACCTCCTTAACGATCGTCGATATCGTAGTCTACGACAGCTCAGAGTTAAAATCATTTAAACTGTGTTCTTGTTAACTATCCGCAACAAGGAAAGGGAGATTTTGTGGTAACGTTCCATCATCTCACCCTCAAACCTCATTTACACGACTTATAAAACTGCAATAAACATTGTTTAAAAGAAATTTTGCTAAATATTATAAGGCCAACTCATGGACAATACCGATTAACTGCATTCCAGTCAAATTATAATTATTATACAACACTTTTTTTAATTGTCAGCTGCTGGATTCTCTTAAAAATGTTTACGCCCTCAATATTGTATAATAATAATATAATGTATTTGTATATGATATAAATTAATAAGTACTCGCATATGTATTTCTTCTCAGTGTTTGAACTGATATGAAAAAATTATGATTAAAAACCAAACACTAGACTCATACAGAATAGTACTTATGTAAGTAACCGAGAAATTTTGTAGATATTAGGATAGGTTATGATTTCTCAACTTTTGAATTTTTGAAGTGGATCTATTCAATAGTAATACTACAGTCACTCACACTGAAAGTCGGGCAAGCGCAAAACAAAATTTCTACTTATAATAAAAATGTAATGAAAAAAGATATTCAACTCGATCTTTTTTTGTTTTATTAAAAAAAGTCTTATTGTTAAAAAAAAACAAAATTATATATTCAAAGTAACATAAAACTTAACGCATGTAACAAAAACTGTGCTAAATCCATATTTTGGCCTCACATTGAAAGTCGGGCAAGACGTAAAAGGCATAAGTATTTAAAAGTTTACATACAAAAAAATAATGTTTAGTATTTTGTGGCTCCACCCTTTTGATTTTCTACTGCTTGCAGTCTTCTTGGCATTGATTCAACCAGATTTTTGCACACATTCGGACTAAGCTTGTTCCACTCCTCTTGTAAAGCATTCTTCAACTGGTCCTTGGATGTGCACATCCTGTTCTGTATCCTGCGTCCAAATTCGTCCCACAAATGTCCAATTACATTGAGGTCCGGGCTTTGTGCAGGAGTTTTGATTACTTCTGGGCAGTTATACAACAACCAACTTCTTACAGCAAGCGCCGAATGTTTTGGGTCGTTGTCCTGATAAAACTGAAAGTTGTTTTCAATACCAAGTTTTTGCACGCTTTCTTTCAAATTATTCTTCAAAATGGCCAAATATACATATTTGTTCATTATGCCATCTATAAAATGTAAATTTCCAACTCCTGAAGCTGACATACACCCCCAGACCATTACTGAGCCACCACGGTGCTTCACTGTTTTCCTTAAATTTTTGGCATCAAGTTCTTGATTTATTTTACGCCACACTTTTCCTCTTCCATCACATCCGAATAAATAAAACTTACTCTCGTCTATAAATAATACCTAAAAAATCGACTTTAGAATTATAGAAATGTTCTTATTGTCAATATTTACCGTTCTCCAATATGAGAAATCTTTATCCATAAATTTTCGAGCGAATTCAAGTCGATCAAGTTGATTTTTTGCTAATTAGGGGCTTTTTTTCTTGCTACTCGACCATGTAACTCATTTTTTCGTAACAATCTTCTTATAGTTTCTGGGTTAACCTTAGTACCAGAAGATTCTTCGACCATTGCATATTTATATATATTATATATTTGAAGAAATCTTGTACTGAAATTTTAAACTTGATACATCTTGCAATATCATTACAGGCACGGTGTCAGTTTGACATTATGTCACTATTTAAATTCTTCTTCTTCTTTATTGGCGTAGAAACTGCTTACGCGGTTATAGCCGACTTAACAATAGCGAGCCAGTGGTTTTTTCTTTTCGCCACGAGGTGCCAATTGGAGATTCCAAGCGAAGCCAGGTCCTTCTCCACCTGGTCTTTCTAACGGAGTGGAGGTTTTTCTCTGCTTCCCCCGGCGGGTACTGCGTCCAATACTTTCTGTGCTGGAGTGTTTTCGTCCATTCGGACGACATGACCTAACCAGCGCAGAAGCTGTCTGTTAACTTGCTGAACTATATCAATGCCGTCATATATCTCATACAGCTCATCGTTCCATCGAATGCGATATTCGCCGTGGCCAACGCGCAAATGACCATCAATCTTTCGCAGGACCTCTCTGTCGGAAACTCGTAATGTCGACTCATCAGATATTGTCATCGTTCATGCATTTCCACCATATAGCAGGTCGGGAATAGTGAGTGACTTATAGAGTTTGGTTTTTGTTTGTCGAGATAGGACTTTTCTTCTCAATTGCCTACTTAGTCAGAAATAGCACCTGTTGGCAAGAGTTATCCTGCGTTGGATTTCGATGCTGACGTTGTTGTTGGTGTCGATGATGGTTCCAATATAGAAGAAGTTATCTACGACTTCAAAGTTAGTACTCTCAACAGTGACGTGGGAGCCTAGTCGCGAGTGCGACGACTGTTTGTTTGATGACAGGAGTTATTTCGTCTTGCCTTCGTTCACCACTAGACCCATTTGCTTCGCTGTCTTATCCATTCTGGAGAAAGCAGAACTAACAGCGCGGGTGTTGAGGCCAATGATTTTAGGATACCAAATTCAGACATCGCGGCATAAATCTGGTCAGTTGTTGATTTTCCAAGTCTAAAGCCACACTGATAAGGCCCAATCAGTTTGGTGATGGTGAGCTTTAATCTTTCACACAATACGCTCGATAGAAATATATACGCGTTGTTGAGGAAGCTTATCCCATGGTAGTTGTGGATTGGACACAGCCCACTTGAATTCCAATCGTTCGGCATGCTTTCGTCTGACCATATTTTACAAAGAATAATTGATAATAATCTGATTTGAATAGCTCGGCCAGCTATCCATCGGCACTCGCAGCTTTGTTGTTCTTTAGGCGGGTAATTGCTATTCGAAGTCTTCTTGGTCGGGCGTCTGCTCCATCGTCATCGATTGGAGAATTGGGTTCACCTTCTCCTGACGTTATATTTTTACTGCCATTCAGCAGGCTGGAGAAGTGTTCCCTCCATAATTTTAGTATGCTCTGGGCATCAGTCACTAGATCACTTTTGGGGGTTCTACAAGAGTGTGCTCCGGTCTTGAAACCTTCTGTTAGCCGCCGCATTTTTTCGTAGAATGTATGAACATTACCCCTGTCGGCCAGCTTGTCAAGCTCTTCATACTCACGCATTTCGGCCTCTCGTTTTCTTTCTGCAAATGCGTCTCGCTTCCCGCTTCAACCCTCGGTATCTATCCCATCCCGCACGTGTTGTGGTCGATTGTAACGTCGGGAGGTAGGCAGTCTGCATGCCCTCAAATCATAATCCCAAATTCCCTTACCATGGTCGTCATCAAAAGGAGGGTTTCTCATCCGAGGCTGTTTAAAGTTTTTCATTGGGGGCGGCTCCCAAACCCAGCGCACAGCCCTGTGGAGTGGATGTTTCGCCTTCTCACTTTAGCTCGCCTTCAAACGGATGTTCTTAGGCTACCCAGAGGATACTTGGTCTAGGACCGGAAGTCGTGAGCTGCTTGAGCCATATGTAACAGAATCGCTTCTGGCCACTTCCAAGTGAATGGCGATCAGAGAACATTTCTCACTTGTGTGAACTTCTACACATGATAAGATTAAATACTATTAAATGACAGATTTTCGAAGATACCCAACATTTCCCAACCTCGTAAATATTTGTTAATTTTATGAACGTCTTAATATACAGGAAAATAATTACTTAACAGCCATTATCAGTTTTTGATCAACTATCTTACAAAAAATCCATTCCAATGACTACTATATACATATGTATGTATGTATTTATATAAAATAAATTGTTCTTAAAAACTTACTAAAGCCAAGTGCATATACTTCGTATGGTTATAACTACGAATGATCAAATATGTAAATACATAGGATACATATACTATGTATTACATATGTAAGATCTAACTGAATGGACCATTCTAATACATATACCATATAAATGTAGTCATATCACGGAAGTCTGTATGTATGTAATAATAATAGAAACATTAGAAAATTTAATAAAACATTCAAGGTAACAAGGCTAAAGTTTTGTTTTTCAATTTTAACTGCTTTCAATTTAAGTACTATTGTCGGCACACAAAAATAACAAAACCAAAAATTATTAGTGACTGTATGACAAATTGCTTTTCGGTACTTACGTGAATATGTATAATATCGATTTTTATTTACATACTAGAGGACCCGTCCACGCTTCGCTGTGGCTGATACATAGATAATACTACTACTACCATTTATACGATTTCTATTAGTTGCATTATAACTATTCATTAATAAGATATATGTAGCATTTTTCTGAAGCAACTTGTGTTAGTTTACAAAAAAATGGATCATAAAGCATTTCGTGTAATAATAAAGCATCGCTTTTTGGGGAACCGAGGACAATGATGCTCTAAAGAGGAGAAAGCTCTGTATAAAGTGGTTGCCTCGCAAGTTCATAATCCAACAGAACAACGAATAACTCTTTCTGAGAAGTGTTTGAAATAAAACCGAATTTTTGCGTCGGTGTGTGACAATAGAAACATAGCTCCATCATTTCTCACTGGAGTTGAACCGACAGTCATTCTAGTGGACTGCACATGGTGAACCGGTTTTCAGGCGTGGAAAGACGAAAAAATCGGCTGGATTACTGAGCCAGTTATAATCTATTTCACTGCGTATTTGGTTGCAGTTCTTTTATACTATTCCAAATACTTAGCAATTGTATTAGTTTTGAGGAAGAATCTGTTTAAAATTGTACGCATATATTCAAGGAAAGGAGGATGATTTGAAATATAATCTTTGTATTTATGAGTTGAATTAAATTTTGACAAAAAGAGATAAAATGTATCCTATGTCCTTACCCTGGTTCTAAGCTACCTTCCCACCAATTTTCAGTTAAATCGATTCAGCCGTTCTTGAGTTATAAATGCATCCGGCATGCGACCGAAATTGAATGATTCAAATATTTGACAAATAAAAATATTGAAAAACAAAACAAACAAAAATTGAAAAAAAAAAATTTGTATGGAAAAATGTTACTGTTTGGTAATTTTCCAATTTCCCTTAACATTTAGGAGGATGAAAAATAGATGTTGTCCAATTCTCCACCTTAGCCGATATGCACGCTAAGATTCACGAAAATCGGTCGAGCGGTTTCAGAAGAGTTCAGTGACGTACACCGTGACACGAGAATTTTATATATTTGACTATTTATGAATATATATGTAAATATGTGTTTGGGAATTTAGATCACCATGCAACATTTATTTTTATACTCTTGCAACATATTGCTACAGAGTATAATAGTTTTGTTCACATATCGGTTTTTTGTATCAGTTAATAGGAATCGAGACAGATATCTTGTTCTTTATTGGTGTAGACACCGCTTACACGGTTTATATATGTATATATAAATGATCACTACGACAAGACGAGTTGAATTCAAGGGTATACATTTATGTAAAGGAAAACAGCGAACACCCTAATGCATGTAAATATACTGGTACTATTCCGAGATATGTGATATGGGGCTAATAGCATTTTCTAACGAAATTTTCTCATAAAACGAAAAATTCTCATAAATAAAATCGAGTGCAGATAATCAAATAACACTATAAGCGCGTGAATACTTCCATACAGACATGCAAACATACAGAAATACAGGCGAGATCGCATGATTCGAACAACAAAATTTAAGTGGAATTTCGTCTAATTAATAGTCTCAACACACAAGTGCAAACAAATGCGAGTAAGCATTATATAAACATAGTAGATAATATAGTATTATTTTTATAATTTTGCATTTAAATGTATGCAAGCGCTCACATAACTCCACGTCGTGAAACTTTACTTAATATTTTTATTGTCTTATGTCAACATGAGCTTGCAGAATTATATATGTTTTTACTAGCTTTAACTTTCTACGAAATTTATTCAGATACATATGATGTACACGTATTTCTAGTATTTCAGGAATTCTTTCGTTTCTACTATTCTACGGCGAACTCTTAATATCCACAATTTGAGGGGTCAGTAGGGTAATCTTTTTTAAATTTTTTTATTTTGTGTATTTTCTGTTCCTTTATACCCTTAGAAATAATTTAGAAACCCACTTTATCATTTTAAGATTTCGAAAAAGGTTCAAAAAAATAAATACCGCACGATGTTCGGAGCGCTCGGAGTGCACACCTCAAACTTTAAACGCGGTTTTCTCAAAACACACTTTTTTAAACTGGCGAACATGATTCCGGTCGAACTACTCAATCGATTTGCTTAATTTTTTTTTATAATTTATTGACAATGTAATGACAAAATATATGTAAAAAAACATGGGAAAAAATTTTAAAAATAAACTTTTTTATTTATCAACATTTTTGCATGATTCTAGTAGGGATTATAACCATTCACGTACCTTTTAAGATTAAATTGGGTTTTTGTGCTTCCGATGATCCAAACATGGGAAATCGTGTCCGCCAGTGAAAAAACGCATCTCACCTAGCCATTTCTTCGACAGATGTCATCAAAAAATTCCGAATGTGTTTATACACTCCACGATATACCTCATGATATGTGAAAAAAGTTCTATTGAAGAATAAAAATTTCTCTGAAAAAAAAGTGTCAAAAAAACAGGCCAGAGTACCCTACTGGCCTCTTAATATACACCTGAATGGATTTGTGGATAAACCATCGACAAAATAATACAATAACCGTTTAAAACTCGACAATATTCTCAATTAACCTCGAACAGTAAAATCAGTAATTGTAGGGAGCATATGTACATATGTACATATCGTCACCTGAAATTCAAAATAACGTATCATCAAAAAATTCGAAATTGAGTGCCTTATTGATTATGATTCACTACATCAAATTGCATTCATAATATTACATAAGTCCAACATTTTCAGGTTCTGCCCTCAGATGTAAACCAGTTTTAACCAATATTAAATTTTTTTTTCACTCATGTTCCATTTTATTTCGTGTTTCATTCATACCACTGTAAATTTTCGAAAATGTTGTTACGTTATTTTGCATTTCGGGTGACGATATATAACAACATAACTGTTTTATAAATAATATCAAGCTTATAGAAAATCTTTTTGAATTTGTTGAACTTAGGTGCAAAGAAATTAAGACCATTCATTGGGGAAATTAATTAAATACGAAACCTTTATTTAAGTTAATGACGATCAGATTCACATTTCTGCATACAGACATAAAATTGGAGACAATACATTTTTCTTATTTATTTAGACTGTAACTAAATATCTGAGCGATTTTGAAAGTCACCTTCATCACCTACTACCACCTAGAATTATTTTAGAACCATTATGGCTACAAAAGGGCGGTTATGGTATTCACAGGAGCCAGATCTCAAAGCTTCATTTAATTACAGGAGAAACTACTTTTCGAATGTTATATTCCAGTTATACATATTTTAGCATATGTTCTTTTCATTATTATCTCATTATAAGATGTATTTTTGATCTTTATGAGGCTATCTTACTTCTGAACTTCTACTAAATATTTAGTGGCACTAATAATTACAAATACTATGTACTTCAAGCCAATATTGTGTGTTTAACAGAAGGCAAAGAGTGAACATGCTGAAGGTATTGCAGGCGCGAGAGTCTTGAGTCTAACATTAGAAAACCTCTGAGTAACAGTCACCCTTTCGGAAGTTAAATAAATATCTTACTTTATTCATAGTGATATTATTCATAGATATACATAGGTATATGAAAAATGCTCATACTGACAGTTTGTTTTACCAATTAATTTACTTCTAAACGGTAAACCCCCTTGAATAACTCAATAACAATATCAGACTAGTGTGTGTTTTTTGATTACTAATTCCTATTAATACTTAGAAAGCAATATGTGACTAAACGGTGGACACTTTTGGTCGTCCTATTATCTCTTCTCCCGCATATGTACGTACGTATGTATGTACGTATGTATGTGTGTAAATGGCTTGGGATAGGTCGGGTGGATTAGAAATGTCCACAATGGTTATAGCTAAAGACACCTGTTGGCGCTACCTCTGCTAATTTATATACACACACGTATCTATATGGCTTAATGGGTATATAAAAGTAATAATTTTTAAACGAAAGTAAACTCTTAGACTCACATCGCGTTATCAGCTGCGCCATCAGTAAATCGGTGTATATTTATACATTCACTTACATACATACATTTATGTTCGGGCACGGAGTTATATTTACTTAATATCAATAAATACATATTTGATTGTCAATAGGCGCTAGACCGTCACACGTACTTTTATACACCTTGCATGCTTAGATTGCGCCATGTCCCAAATTACCAATTACAAGTGTACATAACACTCACAAGTATGTATCTAAAATGAATGAAATCAGTGTTAGCTCTAGGGCACGAGTCAATTAATGTACCCAAACTATATATTTTTTTTAATTTTCGCAACAAGTAACCACTTAACACTTACGATGCAACATTGTGTTAACATTTCTGTTCCGGTGCGTAAGCGAAGATTGTTTTCCAACTCGTGCACATGCCACGTATAGCTGGCCGTGTGAAAGACATGGCATTTCCAGATTTATGCTACTCATTTTTAGCGACTGTCCTTGCGTCCTGTTGGAATTCGTAGAATCGAGCATTCCGACCCCTTGAATTCGACAGCTGCGTCACAATCAGTCGGGTTCCGTTTCACAGTTTAGGCGCATGAAGACTGCGAAACATAATAATGACAGATCCATCTTTGTGCGCAAATGATGCGGCGGCATACCAAGCCTCTGCATAGAATTTAGAAATTCCACCGGATAACTCACGGCTTCGTCTTCATTGTCAAGGCGATCGGAATTTTCCCATTTCCAATTCTTAGCGAATACTATGTAAAATGTCTTCGGCAATGTCATTTTTGTTCGTATCCCATAATTGACGCGGACTTGAAGGCTGATATGTTGTATGATCATGGCGAAAAGTGTGCGAGCTTCAGTGCCATGCGAAGTAGCTATCGCATTGTCCATCGTTTGATTCCAGTGATTATCATCTTCCAGCAATTGTAATGCATGCTTCTCAAAAAGTTGCACACACCGCACCATTCACAGTACACAATGGCTCAAATGGAGTTGAACCACGTACATTAATCAATACTAACCGAAGGTAGAAGCAATAGTCGTTTTTCGTGTGAATTCTTTAAATTCGTCCTAATGCATTAGTTGAGAACTCACCTGAATGTTCATCTACTTGTTGGCCTTGCTTTCTGCGTAGCAATTTCTTCGACGATGCATTCCATGTATAAAATCAAGGCATTTCCGAATGGAACAATGTTCTTGCAAACGGATCACTAACGCAAGTTGAAAAAAACTCGTCAATGTCGATTTTGTTGTTGGCAGTGTTTCCGCTGGCTGTACTGTATTGCACAACTGTCCGAAAACGTTCATGAATTGCAAAAGTAAATATCCAACAAAACGCTTCATTAAAGTTCACGTATCGACCCATCTCATTTCATTCAAGGCCAATAACCGCCACCTTGCTTTCTTTGGTGACATACTCGCAAACGTATTTCATCGATTTCACCAAACTGTAATCAACATTGATATGAGTTTTGAATGTGAATTAGACAATAATCGCGAATATGGTACGATCCATGTGTTTTCAACTTCGATATTCACTCCTCTAAATTGAATGCTGAATATTCTGCCGTTGTCGTCTGGTGAGCGGTGTATCGTGCATTTATTGTCAGACATACAAACCGAAGTAGGATTGTGGTGTACGCAAGGTCCATGAACCATACTGGTTTTCACCACTTCGTATAATTCTGGATCTATCTCTGGATTTGGTCTGGTGTAACCACCATCCACCATCCAAAGAAGAAGAATGTGTGAGTGCGACAAAGCTCTTTTTTGCCCCTCAAATGAGTATAAAGATAAAGTCCATCAAACATCTTAGCTGTAGTTTAAAAAGCCGTGCTGTGACATCGTGACGATCTTGCGAGCGCGATTCAATAATTCCGTAATTTATGGCCATTTTGCATTGTAAGTGAATGTCCGTCCATAATTCCGCACGTATGTACTATGTCATCGGATACTGCGAGTACTCGTCCAAGTGCTTTGGGCTGCCATTGTACTATATGTTGATGGCAAAAAAACGCCGACCGATATTAGCGGGACCTCTTCGTGGCATTGTAAAAAATTTCAATCTGTAATTGATCATTTTGTATGAAACACACATGAAGTTTGCACTGAATAATTTTTAAAAATTTACTTTTTGAATAACCGAAATAAAGAAGGCAAACGACAGAAATTGAGCGTTTCAAATAATTGACAAATAAATCAATTGGATAACAAAACAAAAAAATTGAAAAGCCAAGTTTTGTATGGAAAAGTCACTTTTTGGAAATTTACGGTCGTAAGTCCGTTAAAAATTAACATTTTTTTACTTTTTTTGGTTGCAAACCATCCTCATTGGATTCCCTTCAAAGTGGTTCAGGCCATTTTTCATTTCATGCAACGGTTTAGTTAGCTATTGCGAACAAACAAAAAACCCAACTTATTTTTATATTATAATAAATAATAAATATATAAGATTGATTCGTTGCTTAAAATTTTCCGTCACATATGTACATATGTATGTATGTACCAGACAACTTGAAAAGTTGTAGTAATTGTCCGCTGTGATTGAAAATAAACCTTTTCTGTTTTGGCCAGGAATAGGAATTGAACTGTAACTTATTCTTCTTCTTAATTGGCGTAGACACCGCTTACGCGATTATAGCCGAGTTAACTACAGCGCGCCAGTCGTTTCTTCTTTTCGCTACGTGGCGCCAATTGGATATTCCAAGCGTAGCCAGGTCTTTCTCCACCTGGTCCTGGAGGGTACAGCGTCGAATACTTTCAGTGTGTACTGGAGTGTTTTCGTCCATTCGGACAACATGACCTAACCAGCGTAGCCGCTGTCTTTTAATTCGCTGAACTATGTCAATGTCGTCATCTATTTCATTGAACTGTAACTACGGCCAATAATATTGCTTAAAAGACTTATTTACAATTATTGACTAGTAACAAACAAAGTCATGCGAAATCGTGATATAAAGTTTTCAAGCTGTTGTGACCAAGTAGTACATACACCCAACTCTTTTTTTACACGGTAGATATGTAGTACATTCCTCAAAACTCAGTGTAAAAAAACATGTGAAAACAATGTTAACCCAGAATTCAGAACAGAAAAATTAGAATAGAAATAAAGCAAAAATATTTACATAGTTACAATTATTCGTCGCTACTTGATAACAAGCGCAATTTTTTGCGACGAACTGGACTAAAGTCGGTATCATCACTGGAGATATCCATTAAATTATATAATGGTGACTTTCGTCCGGTAATGGAGTTTTGAACTGTCGGACTACTTTTCGAAAGGTCTAGCGCCGTCGACTTTTTTATTAAAAAATATTTTATAGAAAGTTGAACTGTTGGTTTTTTAATATACAACTCTTTATACCCAGCAATGAGGAATATCTCATTCGAATTTCAAGGCATGTTCCATATTAGGATAATTTTTTAAGAAATTATTCACCATATTTTTACCAAATGTTAGACCGTCATCAATTAAACTAGCAGTTACTTGACATATTTCGGTCTCCTCGTCGTTATCGCTATTTTTGTTCTCTGTTTTAATTCAATCAGACAATCATCATCTTGAGGTTTATCTATCATTAATTCATCGACTTCTTCAATTTGTAGGTCCTCAAATCCTTCTCCTTCGATTTCGTGTGCCAAAGCTATAATTTTAGAAGTCTGCATCGATGCTTGGGGCACTAAGGTAACACTCTTTACACATTCTGGCCAAAGTGCTTTTCAGCAGGAATTTAATGTTGATACCCTGAACTTTTTTTTGTCCATTGAAGCATATGTATGTAATGCAATCCAGATGCAATGCAATAGAATACGAGCGTAAGGTTGTCCTTCTCTACTGCATCTTAAATATGTTGGAGTGCTCGTTGAATATAATAAAGCTTAAACGTAGCAATTATACCCTGATCTAATGGTTGAATTAAGGAAGTGGTATAGGTGGCAAAAATATTACTATTAACATTTGGATGCTCTAAAATGGGATGGCTTGGCGCATTATCTATGAGCAACAGCATAAATAGACCTGCTGTCATCCAGGCATTTTTATTCGCCCTCCAATGGACCGGCAACTCTTGAAAGTTTCTCCCTCTCATAGCACGTGGCCTTAATGATCAGTTAATTAAAAGAGGCTTCAAAAATTTTGTCACCATAAGCGTTGCTACACAACAAAAATGTTACCCGATCTTTAGTAACTTTAAAACCACTAGCAATTTTTTCGGATTTTGTTATAAAAGTTCTGGAAGGCATTTTTTTCCAGAACAAACCCATTTCATCGGCATTGAAAATTTGGTCGAGGACATAGCCCCCACCTTCATTTATTTTCGCTAGCGCTGCTGGAAAGGTCTTAGCTGCCGTTTCATCTGCTGATGCGATTTCTCCTTTAATTTTTAAATTATTATATGAAATGCGTTTCTTTTAAGAAATCCTGTTAGCCATCCATCACTAGCAGAAAATTCCTTTCTCTTATCTTGACGACTTGTTGATGGCTCCAATATCTACAGTTGCTTATAAATTCGTAGTGACTTCTGCTTTATAAAATTTCCATTTACAGGTATTTTCTTTTGCAATAAATCCTCAATCCATTTTTACAAACACTTCATCTCCAATGTATGACTATGTTTTGGAACTATGTTTTGATGAACTGATGACAGATTTCCGTATTTCATTCTCATTTTTCTTAATGGCCCTGATAGTAGCTTCGTTTAAGCCAAAAGCCTTGCCCACAGCCTTAGATTTTTAATTTTACTTCCAAAGGAATGGCTTGCCTTTTACGAATCTTTGAAAATTTTGACATTTTGTTAACTGCAGTAAGGGCAAAAATTTTATATTTAAAGCTTAACTAAAAATTTATAGACAAAATATATTTTTTCACTTATTAAAGTCAGAAATGTGCAAACATAATTGATAGCACGAACAATTGATAAAATATAGCGAGCTAATAAACTTTAAAAACTTTAATTAAGCAATATTTTATGTAAATTTCATGCGAACAAAATGTGTAGGTAAGAGTTATCGATTAAAGGTATTTCCCAGTTACTACTATGTATGTTCATTTCAGCAATGATGCCAAGTGTGATAAAAGCAATGTTGAAATCTTGATTTTAAATAGAATGAAGCGAACAACAAGTTCGAACGAAAAGCTGAAAAGTATTACCAACCTATTCATTACGTAGTGTTGTGTAATGTTCCTATTGTATCCCGAATAAGGATATTCGAACATGCAGTGTTGCATAATGCTATTTTTGTATGAAGGAATAGGGATATTCCAACAAACAAACATACAAGAAATTACAAGACAGTGATTTTAAACCCGTACTTGATTAAAATTTTTTTACAAAATTATTATTTTTTTCAACCGTGTAACTTCAAATCCGTGTAAAAAGAAACCGTGTAAAAAGAAACCGTGTAAAAAGAAACCGTGTAAAAAAATAGTTGGGTGTACATATATTCTGAAAGTTGTCTCTAATTACCTTAAAGGGACAATGTTATTCACCTTTATTCACATATTTTCTTTCGGATTTCGATCGGTAGACTGATAATATTATTTTATCATAATAACAATTTTGTGGGATATTTATTTTTATACCCTCGCAACAAAGTTGCTAAGGAGAGTATTATAGTTTTGTTCACATAACGGTTGTTTGTAAGTCCTAAAACTAAAAGAGTCAGATATAGAGTAATATATACCAAAGTGATCAGGGTGACGAGTAGAGTTGAAATCCGGATGTCTGTCTGTCCGTCCGTCCGTCTGTCCGTCCGTCCGTCCGTGCAAGCTGTAACTTGAGTAAAAATTGAGATATCATGATGAAACTTGGTACACGTTTTTCTTGGCTCCATAAGATGGTTAAGTTCGAAGATGGGCAAAATCGGCTCACTGCCACGCCCACAAAATGGCGGAAACCGAAAACCTATAAAATGTCATAACTAAGCCATAAATAAAGATATTAAAGTGAAATTTGGCACAAAGGATCGCATTAGGAAGGGGCATATTTGGACGTAATTTTTTTGGAAAAGTGGGCGTGGCCCCGCCCTCTTCTAAGTTTTTTGTACATATCTTGGAAACTACTATAGCTATGTCAACCAAATCCTACAGAGTCGTTTTCTTCAGGGATTTCCATATACAGTTCAAAAATGGAAGAAATCGGATAATAACCACGTCCACCTCCCATAGAAAGGTTATGTTGAAAATCTCTAAAAGTGCGTTAACCGACTAAAAAAAAAAGTCAGAAACACCAAATTTTACGGAAGAAATGGCAGAAGGAAGCTGCACATAAGCTTTTTTTAAAAATTGAAAATGGGCGTGGCGTCGCCCACTTATGAACCGAAAACCATAACTCGGGAACTACTAGACCGATTTCAATGACATTCGGTATGTAACATTTTCTTAACACCCTGATGATATGTACAAAATATGGGTGAAATCGGTTCACAACCACGCCTTCTTCCAATATAACGCTATTTTGAATTCCATCTGATGCCTTCTCTGTATAATAAATACATTAGGAACCAATGATGATAGCGGAATAAAACTTTCCACAAATACGGTATTTGAAAAATATGTAAATGACTAATAATGAAATCTCGATTATCACTTTATCGTGCGAGAGTATAAAATGTTCGGTGACACCCGAACTTAGCCCTTCCTTACTTGTTCTGATAAACATAGTGTACGATTACTTAGAATTGCTGCTTGGAATAAGGGAAATTCTGAAATCGGTTATATGAAATGTTAATGCTTAAGTCTGTTCTGTATACTTATATTACTGTTTCTGGTCGTTTAAGGATTTTCATAAAGGGTACATTCATTTACCAACTTTTTCGTCATACAGTAAGCCCTTGTTATCGTGCACTCAAAGAATCGCTAACCCTTCAATTGGTAACAGTGATTACTCTTTTATAATTAACGTCATTAAACACGTCGATGTTCATGAAGTTTTGAAGTGGAAAAAATATCTTTACCACTTCGAAGCGTTAATAGAGCCAGATAACTTTGCTTATCAATTCAATAAAAAAATAATTAGAACAATTTAGCCGTAAATGTTGGTTTTTTGCTTGAAATAAGCAGAATGCGCCTTTTTAGTTAAAAATAAAAATATATACCGTAATATTTATATACGTATGTTCTCGTCGTATATGTACAACGGTGGGATATTGAGTCACTTCGTGGTGCTGACTAAATTGTCATGAATTTAGTTTTGTCGTTCAATGTTGTTTATCAGGAATCTATGTGGTTCACTGTGAAACTGATAATTACAATTTTATTTAGAAGCACTTTACATAACGCTGACGAGCTGGCGGGGTTTTTAACCTTACCAATCTTATTGATTAGCGATTTTATGAAAAAAAAACGATCAGACAAAGACTTTACGCTTGTAAATTGCTTTAGAGTATGGTAACCCTGATATATGAATTACACACATGGCCTAATCTTGGCTGACATTTCAACATTCTAATTGAATCTTGTTGCAGTACTTTAAAGTACGAGTACATATATTTAAGTTCTCATACAAGTACTTTAAATAAATAAGTACTCATATCGACGAGTACATGTATATCAATAAATGTCTTAAATTATCCGTATTTACGTAAACTTATATCGTTAAATAAAAATATTTTGGATGAAAATTTTATAGATTTAGTTCACCTTGGTTTTATCATTATCAGTCACGTGTATGCATAATGTCCACAGAGAGACATATTCATTGAGGAGGGAGTTCTAGTAAATGCCTGATAGCACAACCGATCACATTTAAGACTTACATATATGTGCTACGTTTATTGTTTAACGTAGAACTAGGCACTGTTCTTTGACTCGATTAGATTTAATAAAGGTTGTGAGTTTCACGCTCTTCAGCAGACCAGTCTGCTTTTGATGAAAGCGTTGGCCGTCGTTTAAGATATTTCACGTCAAACAATTTTAAAAATCTTTATATTGTTGACAAACCTGGATTCTAAGTGGCATGTTCATGTGTCTCCATAAATATTTGTTTACTTGAAATTACTGTTGTATCTAATCGTCTTATGACAACAGATATGCTGATTTTAAAACATACGACCTTATATAATAGCGTTAACGTGGATATGAGCAAGTGTGTGTAGTTAAAGTACCCCATTGTTAAAATAAGCTGACTTTAGAATTCGAAAGTGAACAACCACTTTATTTACCTTGCAGCGTTGAACTCGCTTGCAACAACAAAACTAATTTGTCAAGAATAGAGGTTGGTAGGTCAGGAAAATTGACTGTAGTTTATGGTATTGAGAATATAATATGAATGTATTCGAGATACACATATGTACGTAAGTACTCATATAAAATATTTTGAAAAGTCGAAACGCTTTAATTCTTTAATACGTTTAACATATCTGACGTGGATACAAACTAAATACGTATATCGGTTAAATTTGGTATACTTCTTCTTTGGCAGACAATTATACATATTTGTTAGTGATAAAGTTAGTGATAGTTAGTAAATATTTGTATGTGGAGTCTGACTATACTAGCTGGAAGAAGGTGAAAATTCATCGGAATCCCCATAGCGAGCACATTGCCTCTCTTATCCCAAGTGCGCAGTTAGCACTTTTAAGAAAGAAATTTTGATTGTTCACATAACAAACTTCTTAAAATTGATGTAATTGTTTGGGGTCAAAATGGCGTTATTTCAATGAAACAAGTTAGTTTGGGGTAACAATATAGACAAATGAGTCCCGGGATATTGCTCTACATTTTTGGAACAAGGAAAAATGTAATTGATGCTGCTAGCTTTAAAATAGATAACTATATGTTCTAAGAAAGACATTAGTACTTTTAAATAATATTATTTTTAAAATATCTTCAAACATTATTGAATTATAAAGGCTATTCTTGTTGGGACGTATGGTCAAGAAGAAAAAAACGCATATAATTTAATGTTACAGACAAGAAATTTGCTTTTTTATAAATATAAGGGTATGCCTTTATGTTTCAAAATTATTTCGGGCAATTGAGCTTATCTATGTACATAGACGTCTTCTCATAGCCTTACGAAAACAGTTCCACTATACGAGATAATATGTTCACCAAAAAGTGACTTCTGGTGGACGTAACGGCGTCTCAACTATGACTTGTGAATTACTCTAAATGCTAAAATTTTGTTTATTAACATAGTACTCATTCAATCAAAAGCGAGCTTCGTCGCTGAATACCATTTTCTTGTGTAAATCGGATCGGTGGCCATCGTGTTTTTACCATTCACCGAACATGCGATGGGCGTGATGGTCGAACCGAAAAAAGTATTGCCATCTATCTGCTATAAATTTTCAATCGACTAAAGTGAATAGCCCTAATTGTTTCTATAATAAATATATGTATATACCATACATTTAGGCGGCATTTCTGGCAACGTCTCCCTTTACATTCCTTTTAATAAGTATTATTTTTCAGTACATAAGTATATATGAGCATACTTTCGTTGAAAAATAAACTAATTGCTTGCTAAAAGCTTCTTGAAGAGCACTTCAATCCAGGAATAATCCCTTGGGTTGTACAATTAATAAAATTTCTATTTTTTTAACATATGTAATAATTTCAAAGATGTTATACTTCTATTATCAGTAAAAACTAAGTTTTGACAGGATGCACTGTATTTTATGCCCAGTGTAATTCTAATCGCTGTGGATTATTTGGGAAACAGTTTTTACTGAGATCTAGACACCATGTTGTGGTTTAAAAACGGGTCAACGTTTGCGCTAAACCATCATTGACTCTTATTTTTTACCAACAAACGAAATATTTTGACGATTTCAGAAATAGTGCGTCATGTCTCTTTGCGAATCAAACTATTCCGTTTCTTAAAACCAAATTCCGAAACGTTTGAATTCAAACTCAGATCCACAGATTTTACTTCACCTAAAACTATTTGAAAATTAGAGAGTACGCCAACAGTGCTTGTACCATTGATGATCGCTATGTTTGTTGAATTCAATTGTTGATAATCAAATTGCAATCAGTTAAAGCAAAGTCCAATGAATAGATATTATATTAAATTACTCGAATTTGTTACAATAATAACGTGTTTAAATTCGTCGAACTGTGTAAACGGACTCAATTGTGAGCACTTACGAATGTATGTGAAAGCGTGAGCTTGGCGTGTCTCTAAACTAAACAGAGTTTGTTTACCTCAGACTTATTCGCCGTCGATATATAGCACTTTTAAGCCTGCCAATGGTTTCAGATTTCAAATACATACATACATATATGTACGTACACATACAATACATATCATACAGCTGGCGTGATTTGCGCCTCTCGCTCTTACCTCAAATGGTCCGACAAGGTGTATTTTAACTTTCATAATGTTGCTCATTGTATTTTTCTTCTTCATTCTAGCTTTAAAAGTCGGCGATATGAGTCAAAGCCCGGACACTACATTCATACCGGATCTTCCAAAAGGACCACTATGTAGATATCGCAGTTGCGCCAAATTCGACTGGAAGCAACTTAAAGTGATATTCGAAAGAGAGCAGGACTTACGCATAAAGGTAGGTGATCTCACATTGTTTCAATAATAGCTAACGTAACATAAAATATGTTTTCGTAATAACTACAGTTTTTAATGACCAATGTTAAATTTTTATTTTGCAGTATAAAGTATGGAAGATACTTGAGAATGATCCACTATTTTCCAAACCACAATCTACTCTCTCTGCCGACGAGCAGAAGCATCTTTGCGCCATGCAAGTTAATCGCATGCCACATTTGAATCTCATACCGAAAGAGATCGAACAGAAAAGTTTCGGTGAAAAGACCAAATATTTGATGAGCATAAATGAGGCTTTGCATACATACTGTCCGAGTTTGTCAGTGAAAATCGCCTTGGGTGTCGGGCTCTTTAACAACGCCATACGCGCTATGGGCACAGAAAGACACATGAAGTACTATGACGCTGCGTGGAATCGTGAGTTAATAACATGTTTGGCCATTACAGAAGTTGCGCATGGTAGCAACACGAAAAGCATTCGTACCACCGCTACATACGATCCAAAAACGCAGGAATTCATAATAAATACGCCAGACTTTGAGGCGGCGAAGTGTTGGGTTGGCAATTTGGGTAAAACGGCCACAATTGCGATGTCATTTGCCAACTTATACACAGCTGATGGGGAAAATCATGGACTCCACGGTTTTCTAATACCCATACGTGACCCCAAAACTTTGCAGGCATATCCAGGTGTGTTAGTTGGTGATATCGGCGAAAAGATCGGTCTGAACGGCATTGACAATGGCTTTGTGTTGTTTTCGAACTATCGCATTCCACGCGAAAACCTTCTGAACCGTACTGGCGATGTGACACCTGAAGGTGTTTACGAAAGCGTTTTTTCTGAACCCGGTAAGGTGTTGGGTGCTGCTTTAGAGTCTTTTTCGGCGGGTCGAATTGGCATTATGCAGGAATCGGCGAATACTCTCGCCAGTGCAGCTGTAATTGCTGTGCGTTATGCAGCGCTGAGAAAGCAGTTTGGTCCCGAGAAAGATGGACCGGAAGTGCCGATAATTGAGTACCAGCTTCAGGTAAGTGCTAATTAAGTAATTATTCTTATACAACTTTTTTTAATCACAATCCCTCGCGTAGCAATGGCGCATATTCCCATATCTGGCAGCTGCTGGTGTACTGAAGCTTGCTGTGGCTGAGCTGACAGAAATTTACCTTAGCATTATTGAAAGG
Organism: Bactrocera tryoni; assembly: GCF_016617805.1. Lineage (NCBI taxonomy): Eukaryota > Metazoa > Arthropoda > Insecta > Diptera > Tephritidae > Bactrocera > Bactrocera tryoni. Next base: position 46,676,208 of record NC_052500.1, on the reverse strand, counting down.
TCACAGAAGGACTCTAATGGATTTGAGCTGTTGGTAAGTAAAATATCTAAAAATGAGATTGGCACATTGATGTCTTTTATTTAATTTACTATGAATTCATATTACACTAAAAATCTCATATAATCTCCACTCATAAATTCTGGTAAGAATTAAATTATAATAAACATAGGCTCAATGAATACAACATGTTTTAAATTTGTTATCTTTCCCAGAAAGAAGTGCGTATTGATAAATTTTGTTTTGTCTAATCAAATCAGCGTTCCATCGATAGCCTTACCTAATATTTATGGCTCTTAAATATACTGAAAAGTTAATAAATTCTCAGAGGAAAGTCGGTTCTAGGATCCGACATAATACCTAACAATGTACATATGATTACATTCAATTTTACATATATCTGTTTTTTCTCTTCTTTTAATTGCAGACCCAAATTGTGTCCGAAATTCATGCAGTCATCTCTTCATCGAAGCCCTTGCTTACATGGACCGCGAGAGATGCTATTCAAGAAGCGAGAGAAGCTTGCGGCGGTCATGGGTTTTTAAAAGCTTCCAAACTGGGCGATCTGCGCAACGATCACGACCCAAGTGTCACCTACGAAGGCGACAATAATGTGCTCGGACAGCAAGCCTCCAATTGGCTTCTGCGACAATGGAATAGCACAGTTGAAAGTCCAGTAGGCACTGCAAATTTTTTGAAAAATCGTGTTGATATTCTGCAATACACTTACGAAAAGGTGGCGCGGGAATCGTCAATTGAATCTATGGATTGTGAGTTGAATGCCATATGTTATATTTAAGCAGATATTTAATTGCAATAATTTTGTCTTTTTAGTCGTTCTGCAATGCTACGAGTGGATGTTGTGTTATCTACTCGAGAAAACAGCGAATCATATGGCTGAAGATATAAAAGCGGGAGTGCATCGTTTTGATGCTCGCAATAACTCTCAGGTGTATGGCGCGCGCGATTTGTCATTGGCCTATGCGGAATATTTCGCTCTAAGTCGTTTTCGTGAACGATTCCGCCGTCTGGAAGTGAATACCGAGTTGTCGCAAATACTGGAACTGCTTTTCGCCATCTATTCAATGTGGTGCATTGACCGACACATGACCACCTTCTATGTGGGCGGATTTGCGAAGTCAGCCTTGTTTGCCGAAACGGTACGTGCACGGTTGCTGGCTAAATGTAGCGAACTGAAGGACTCAGCAGTATCGGTAGCAGACGCATTGGCGCCGCCTGATTTCGCACTTAATTCGGTTATCGCCAAATCCGACGGGCTTTTGTACAACAATTTACAAAGTGAATTTATGACCAATAAGGGTGCATTTGAGCGCCCCTCTTGGTGGAAAGATATTATTATTCCTCAGGTTAAGTCGAAGCTTTAAAAAAAAGTACTCCGCCGAATGTGAATAGGCAAACATATTGCATTTTCCTAGTGTAGGGCCTTTTTACGAGACGAATAACTGTACTGTAGTTGAATGTAATGTGCGCGTGAATCATGACGGTGATTGTGTCTGTATAGAATTATAGTATGTATGTAAACTATGTACGAGCATAATTTATTGGAGCACAGTCTTGTGCAAAAAATAAAACTGTTAGAGAAACCTATGATAATGGAACGGGTATATGATATTTTTGTGGCTTGAAATTTTTACATACGCAAACTATTTGATACGAAAATTTATTAAGTAAATATGTATTTTTATATACCTAAATACCTAAAAATAGATATATTTGTTTATATATCGTTTCATAGTGAATTAAAATTAAAATATTTATGTATGTATATTTATCTAACTCAATTAACATTACCACTATTGTATTTCCTAAATTAATTTTTGTAACGTTGCTACAATGGAGTTTTTGTGGCGTTCATGAGCGCAGTTAAAATGTATGTATGTATTCCGTAATTGTTAAATCATTATCTTGATTAAAGATTTATCTGAACGAAGATTGTTGTATTTATCTCAAAAAATTTTGCAGGAAATAAGGATGATCAGTTTCAGTTAGGACACTGCAAATTTGAAAAGCATATACATATAAAGGGGACGTACTATTTCCAAAACAAAACAAGTAAGGAAGTGCTAGGTTCGGGTGCAACCGAACATTTTATACTCTTGCAAGAATCAACGCCAGGGAAATACTTTGAAGTGTAAAACCAATCATATAGAATAAAGTCAGCAGGATCTTCGAAACTCCTGATATCAGTTATAAAGGGCCTAGGCCTAGTTTTCGCTTAAATTTATCTATTTTAGGCAAAAATATACACTGTTATGAGTAACACACGCTATATTATTTTCAGTGGTATCTCACATATTGACCGATATATGCGGCCCCGGCAGCTCGAAAATCGTTATATCAAAAAAAAGGGGGCCTAAGGGAAGTATTGGTCCGATTCAACTCATTTTTGACATAAAGACAAACCATTATAACAGAAGGATTATCCCTTAATTTAAATTATATATACATATATATTTTTGGTTTAGTTTATTCGTTATTCTCTCTCTCGTAATTGAATGAAACGATTGGAATTTAAAATTGTGCTATATTAGAAGCAGGTTGGTTGGTTGGTGTCCGATTTCGTCCATTTTCACGATGTGAACTAAGAATGCCACGTACTAAATTTTGTCTCATATTATCTTGGTGGTCAAATTTAAAATGTCTCTGGTGTATTTAGTTATTGATTTATCGAGCTTTTAGTAGTATTTAACAGCACTGTTATTTGGGGAGTGAGCGGGGTTATCCTTTTTATAAATTTTCACACTGTTGGTAGAAGTTCTTATAAGACTTGTACTTAAAAAATTTGTTTGTTGTTGCTTAAGTGGTTTAGAAGACATGTACATTAAACTTGTTTGCCACGCCCATTTTTCAAAAAAAAATTTGCCCACAGGTGCTCTTGCTACTACAATCCTCTGTACCAAATTACAGCTTTATATCTTAATTTAGTGCTTAGTTATGGCACTTTATACGTTTTCGGTTAATGGCGATTAGTGGGCGTGGCAGAAGTCCGAGTACGCCCATCTCGACATTTCGAAATTGTTTTTGTACCAAGGAACCCATATACCAAGTTTCATCAAGATATTTTACTCAAGTTACAGCTTGCACGGACGGACGAACAGACGGACAGACAGACAATAAACCGGATTTTAACTTTTATCGTCATTCTGATCATTTATATATATATAACCTTATATCTATATTGCTTAGTTTTAGGTACAACCGCACCGAAGCTATAATATTCGTCAAAAGTGAATCTTTTATAGCTTAAAATGGACTAAAAAGATTTTCATTGTTCACATCGGTTCGCTATAGCATTAGGTAATTCAAACTGACCGCAGGCAACCAATTTTCTTCATTACGCGCTGAACATGACTTCCGCCAAATATGTATGTATGTATTAGCATTTACACACGGCAGCGTTAATACGGATTAATGCAGTGGAGTTAGTGAAGATAACTCCGTTCCTAACTCCCATTTAACCCTCAAAAATTAAGAGAGTTAGCTGCATTTTCGTTGGCAACATTGTTAAGAATAGCCAATTTTAATCTATTGAGAATGAAAAACAAGCAACACTGATAGTTGTTTTTCAAATTTTCAATAATAAAACAATAAGTTTTATGTTATGATGCAGGTTTAAAAATAACATGTTGATACGTTTTTTAATAAAAAATGGTTTTGTAGCAATGAGTCGGCTAACAACCGCAATGTTTATCTTCTATCCATTTTCATTGGAAATATGATAAAAATAACAATCAACTGCTTACGAGAGTTTCAAACTCACATTGTTGCCGTTTGTCACCTACAAATTTGGATCTGAATAAGTGTGCAGTTAATCCGGATTAACGCTGCCGTCTTTCAAGGCTATATGATGGGCTTAGTCTATTATGCCAAATCCGACGGTATATATGCGAACCAGTCGATTAGTTTTTGTGATATCGATCTGAAATTTTAAACATGTCCTCCTACCAAGAAGCTGCTCGTTTGTCGGAAACGCTAATACATATAGCAGTCATACAAACCGAACGATCAACCTCAAGTCCTTGTTGGGAAATTTTTTTATGTGACAAGGTCTCTTCACAAAATGTGGCAGAGATTACCTGTATTTTCAAATGCATCGGTATATCCTTCGAAGAAACAAGTAGAACAAGTAGCAATAAGGAAAAAACTATTTCTCGGAGTGAGATGATTATAATAAAAGTTTTATTTTAAAGATTGCAGTTTTAAATCTTTTTTAGTTCAATGTCTTGAAAATCCCGAATAATATTGGAGCTCTCTGTCATCTCGGCCAAATGTCGACCTTCTACTGCTATTCTTCCCACTACACTTTCACACGACTCCAAACACCTAATGGTAGTTTTAGTAGCTTTTTGATGGCAAAAGTGTGGTCGGAGAATTGCCACTACTTGCTGAGGTGCGACCGATGATAGAAAAATCACTTTATGCTAGTAATGTGGAATCTTATAACTGTAACCTGAAATATATCCCTAATACGGATTTGATCAATATAACTGCTGCACAGATGAATATAGTAAGTCATTATTATTTTGTATATACTATTCTTATTTCTTTTCAGCGAACTTTAGCTTCAATTGCTTATAAAAAGTCAGCATACTGAACTTTAAATATTGTACTATATCATACTTCGATGATGATCCCATTCCCTTCACACTGAAACAAATTTCTGTGGATACAAAATTCAAATAGTTATATGCCATTATTTAAGGGCAAACAATAATGCATTTATTTCTTGGCCATTACAAAATTTAAAATATTAACTGATTAGGAAATAAATTATTATTTGAAGACCTGGAAGCAGCGGCGGTCTCAGAAATTGAAAACAGGATTAAAATTTAGACATTCAAGAAAATCAGATATAATAAAGTAACGATTAACAACACGTTCATTTATAATTTGAAATAAAACTATAAAATGTTAAGTAACACGTATTTTGTTGTAAACCCAAGAACGTTTAAAAATAATTAAGCAAGTTGTAAATAATTTAGACATACATATGTATGTATAGTACATACATTAAATATATTTTTATAGCGGCGCGCGCTGTATGAAAAAATGAAACGAGTTGTTATTTCTAATATAAAAATAGAAGTCAAAATAAACCAGAAGCGATACAGCTGAAAAAAGTACAACTCAAGGTATGTACTATATATAATATAATAACAGGTCGAAAAGATTTGGGAATGGGAAGAATTAATTATACCGCAATTTCGAGAAAATTTTAAGGCAGAACAATTTTTGTACAATTGTTGTAACAAATTTGGATATTGACACAGAGTGTACATAACTGTGTAACTATTTAACAATGTAATTAGCAGATAAGTGCCAAATACGCTGAAAGATTGAAACATTAATAATAATTAAACATAGTTTTTAATATTCCATTATTCAACTATCAAGTCAGGTGTAGTTTAGCCGATGCATTATTCAAATACCGAAACAAAGAGTTGATAAATGCCAGTCTTGGCTGTAAGTACATATTTTCGTTATTTGAACTTAAGCTCGCACATGACACTTAGTGTAGTCCTATGATCTGTTTTTGATATTGAACAAATTTTCAGATAGGCCGACTCAATCTTATGTAATGTTAGAGAAACTAATTCAAGAAGCTAAACTAAATCTCTAAGGCACAACATTTTATAAAAGCATACAACTGGTGGTATAACGACTTATGTTTATCTTTTTTAGTAACCACAGGATATTCTAGGTAGCATTCTTCAAAATTATTTTAGAAATGTTTTCTGCCGCTATCACAATAACAACGACGAATATCAATAGAGATGGATTGTTGGAACAGTACAAACCTGATATGGCACCGTGGGTCAGCTATTCAAAACAAAACGACTGATGTTCCACGTTCTTCCAATGAATGCGAACACTTCTTCTTTGGATGTGTTTATTGGTTAGAAAAAGGAAAAAGTAGGACTCTACTTAACTAAAAATCTGGGACAGAGTGTCACCGGTATCGTAAATTATAGTATGCTCTGTTCTCTGACTATGCCCTACCGTAAGTATATAACGAGTGATCAAAGTAGCGGTACTTTTTTCAATAGGCTTTTCTTAACAGATCACGCGCGAGTCGTATCAAGCTGTCATGTTACTTTTTTCAGTATTATTTGACATTTCGTCACTGAAACCAGGAGTAAAGGAGTAAAAAAAATTAGCGTTTTTTATAACATTTCCCATTACGACCAGATTGAACAAAATAATAATTTTTGGGCATTTAAATTAAAACACCCAACATTTGTATGAATAAAAATTACTATATAGTGGTTATTTATTATATGGAGAAACAATTTAAATCTTATTAACCGTAGATCGAGCTTTAAAAAAACTTCATAATTCCAGCTATGTACCAATTTTGATACATACTACAGTTCATAGGAAAAAAGTAGTTATTACTTTAAAGTTTTAATTCATTTACTTTTATTGATAAATTTCAGGCAAATATAATTAAAATAATTACCTGTTTATGTGTTATGAATGCAATCTATGCAAATATTTTTGGCATGTCTGTCGTTGCAGCACGGCTTTTTTCATAAGAAGCAGAATGACGATGTTCACTTATTTTTATGTTCTCCAGAATGATAGCATTTTTGACTTGCGCGGTTTTTTTTGGAGACTTATCATTGCTTTGTTTTTTTGATGGGCCAGCATTATTATCACTAGTATCAGGAATATTCTGGGATGACAGTTTGGAAAGCAGCGCCAAAGATAATTCGTTCCTTGGGCCTTTTTTTCGTTTTTCCATATAGGGCTTTGCCAATGAAATTGCTAACTCATGCAGGAAACATTTACGTTTTGTGTGCTTTTGAGTTTGCTTCCAATTCGGAACAATATCGTTATACAAAATATACGAATTCAAAGCAGAAATATCGATTATATTGGAAAATACCGCCGTAGTCCAACGATTATTTTTACGTTTGCAAGAGTAACAACTCAACATTTTGTCAACCGTGTCCACGCCTCCTTTCGTTGAGTTATACAAAGAGATGATTTCGGGCAACTTTTTCGACTCATTCTCAATATTAGGTGCGTGATGCAATGTGCTCATAACAACTGCACATTTGTTCTTATGACTGATATACGAAACGAGAGTGGTATCAGGAGTGAAAGCAAAAGTTGATTCATATCGTGGAACTTTCTTTGCACATAGTTCCAATCATTGTCATTTGCTTTTGTAATAATTTTTGGCCAAGGCTGTGAGATGAAAAAAAGTTGTCCATGGTGACAATATGTCCTTTCAACCCATCAACTAAATCCAGAACGACTCGTTCTCCTTGATTCCTCTCAGTGTTTCCGGTTACGCCTTTCCCCAAGTAGTAATAATAATAATAATAATATGCCTAAGTAGGCATGAAATAATTCCTCGTCAATTTCTAGGTGGTTGGATCCATGTAACTAAGTACTTTCCGTAGTTGTTCGAATTTTCAATTATAATTTTTGATAGTGAAGATGGAAAAAGTAGCAGAAATGAATCCCGAATGTTATTTACCCGGCTTGATGCGAATCTTGTTACACCTAAAAACCAAGTATCATAATTCTACAACAATTTGGTAAACAATTGTTACCAACCTGGGCGCAAATTGATAACATTTTCTTACCGGCGTAAGACTCGCTACGCCAAGTAGTACCACCTTTGGCAGTATATGGATAATGGATCATCAACTGAACTACTGACAATAATGCCATCCGGTTTAGATAAACAGCTTACAGACGAACTACTTTCAATTTCAGTATCAGGATCGGAAGCATCTTCATCTTCTTCACTCTCATCCAGTACCTCATTCACCATTTCTTCAAACGTCAAGACCGGGGACGAGCCATTTTTTCGAACGCGTACAAGTATTTAACAAAATAACTTAATATTCAAAAAAGAAGCACTTCACCTAATAAAACACAACACAAATACCAAAAATAGCGTCGCAAATGACGTGCACCGCAGCAAAAAACGTTTGAAATGCTATATGTCTCAAAATTGATACATAGCCCGAATTATGAAGTTTTTGAATTTCTCATGGCCTACTTGCAAAATTTTTTCAAATTATGGATTAAAATAACGGCAATGCGAAAATAAACAAAGTCACAAAGAAGGCGGTAACTTTTTTCTTTCCACAACTAACAAACATCGAAATGTATAATTTTTGATACAAAGGTCTATTAACGGTTAAAGTATATTGGATGGACTTTTGACCTCTCAATACCCAATAAAATGATTTAAGCTTGTTAGCTCTCAATCATTAAATGTTTTTAATCATTTTCCATTGAAAATAAAACTATGATGCTTCGAATTACAAAACGTTTCATCAAATGCCTTTAAATTTCACAAATTTATTTAATTTTCATTGCTTTACATTTTTTATACGTGGTCTTGAACGATGCAATAAATCCCTCCGTTTACATATTTTTTTGGAAAGATTTCAATCAGGTCGTCCCTCTTTTCCAATTGCTAAACGTCAAAACCTACTGAACTCGATTAGCTGTCAAAATTCAACTCGATTAGCTGTCAAAATTCAGTAGGTTTTGACGTTTAGCAATTGTTCTCTCACTCAGTGAGAGAGGAGTTGGGCATCTCTTTATCTCTGACTGAAACACTCACGTTTGAACAACGTTTACAAATCGTTAAACTTTTTTACGAAAAATCAGGTCTTGTAAGGAATGTGTTTCTCGTGCTTCGCTCAACGTATGGTCAACATATTTGGCCTACTGAGCGTACTATTCGCATCACCCATTTTGAGACCCAGCACGCAGTACAGCAGCCGTAGCTGGGAGTTGATGCGGCTCCGTTCACAGTAATTTGGACTGACATATGGAAAGACTTGGCGTATTTTACGTAGAAATCTTAATTGAAAGCGTACAAAATACAGCTTGTGCTGGACTTTCCCAAGTAAAATTGCCGTATTTGGGACGAAGAGAAACCTAAAGAGATTCAGGAGCTGTCATTTCATTCAGAAAAGAACAACGATTTTGTGTGGTTTGTGAGAAGGTGGAATTATCGGTCTATATTTCTTCAAAAATGATGCCGGTGAGAACGCAAACGTCGCGCCATGATAACCAACTTATCGATACCTGAAATTGAAGCTCGTGATCTCGGCGATGAATTTATTGAGAGAACACTTCGGTGAGCAGATAATTTCACGTTTTGGGCCGGTCGATAGACCAGCAAGATCATGTGAGTCACAGCTTTAAACTTTTTCCTGTGGGGATATGTAAAGTCTAAAGTCTATGCGGGCGATCCCGCTTCCTTGGAGCAAAACATCATCCTTGTCATTCGCCAGTTACCAGTCGAAATGCATTTGAAAGAGATAACCTTACATAAATGCCATAATGTGCCATAAATGCCATTGAATGTTCTTTCGAACAAAAGTAGGGAACCTCAAAATGAATCACCCTTTATAAGGTCAATACTGATGCGAAAGTTTTGGATGTGATTGAATTCGGATCTTCTCCGATTAAGTGTACGCCATTTCAATATTGCGGTGTTTTTCTTTTTTCTGGCTATCAATGTGTTAAACAGTTGTAGATGTACATATATTTTTATATCAAGTCATTAAGTGCTCATGACTTGAGTTGGGTGATTCCCAATAATAAAATATGTAATTCGATTCGTTGTGAACCTGATTAAAGTCGTTTGTTATTGAGGTGCTCTTTTCCTACCTTCGCAACATGTAGCTACAGAGTATAATTGTTTTGTTCACTTAAAGGTCATTTATATCAGCTTAAACTAATCTCGATAAATATAAAATTATAAAGTGTGAATATAAATGATCAGGATAACGATACTAGTTTAAATCCGGGTGACTAATAGGCACTGACTCTCTGTCCGTTCGTCCGTCCGCCTGACCAGAGTAAAGTTATAATATCTTGATGAAGTCTGTTACACATATTTCTTTCCACCATTTGAAGGTAGGTATTGCAGGTATGCGGAATTGGAACGTATAAAGTGGAATTACTCAGCTCAACATTAAGATACTAAACTGTAACTTAGTACAACGGATTGTATTGGAAAGAGCAATCTGTAGTTTAAAGTGGGCGCCGATTCGTCTGTAACAGGTTTAGTGTGCATATCTCTCAAACCACTAATCAACCAAATGAGTATACTTTACTTTACTGTGATCAAATTTAAAGGTGAATTTTTAATTTATACTTCGCGTGTTTTTCGAATAGGTAAATTTTTTTTTGGTAGTACTGTTAGTGACATCTATGCTTAATTTCATTAGTATTGGAGATACGCGTTGTTTTGTGAGGCTCTAAAAGTGAATTCTTCGATTTCAATGTCTGAATTTATTGAACAATGAAGAATGTCATCTCATACTGCATTGGTCATTCGTAATCATTTTGGCACATTTTCAACTAATATCGTGCCGCAACCACCGCATTCGCCTGATTTACTTTCGTGTAACTTCTGGCTATTCAGCAAATTCACATGACCACGCCGAGGACATCGTTTTGACTCAATTAAGGATATAAAAGCTGAATCGAAGAAGGCTCTGATGGCCATTACGACAGAGGATTTGCTATGATGACTGGAAAATTCGTTGGCATAAGTGCATTGCTGCGGGAAGGGATTACTTTGAAGTAGATGAAATGGAAAAAGTTCACCCTTCAATTTGATCACAGAGTATAACGCCGCCCACTCTAACTAGTAACGTTGAAAACTAACAACAAAGCTATCAAAAACATTAAATGTGACAGTCAAGACGCTACGAAAATTCGTTATAAATCCGGTACTAAAATTAGACAATGGTCATGACACGGCCCAGCTTTAGATATATTCCTATATCTCAGGAATAACTCAAAAAATTTCAATCAAATTCGGTACATTTTCCTGAGATCCTCATCTTACAGTCTGAAAATGGGTGAAATCGGAACCACGAAGCTGAATGTCGTAATGAAACTAATTGAGTTTACGACCTGCAGTTTCGTATAATAGTGATTACTGAATTCTGGAATATATTCCTCCGACATTGGTGTTTGAAAATTGCAAGAGTATAAACTTTTCCGTTGCACCCGAACTTAGCCCTTCCTTACTTCTTTGTTATTATTCTTTTTATATTTTGTTTTCTGTTTCGCTTTCCTAATTTCTTTTTTTATGTTTTTCTATTTGTTTGTTTTTATCAAATCAATCGTTTTGCCGCCTACCTGCTACTTCATCATCTATCTGCATTATTAGAAGATGTTAAAAATTTCTCTTTTTTACTTGGCGCTCAAATAAATATTACAAATTTAAATTTGTAGCAGCAGATTATGCAAACAAATGAAGTAAAATCAAAAAACTTAACCCTTTATACTTTCATGTAACAGGTATAATTCAAAGATGAGTGTTTTTGATCCGAAAAATAATGTATAGACCCTGATATTAGTTTGGTAAATCTATTGAACTACTGGCAATGAAAACGTATATTCCAATTTCTAAAGGGTCTGAATTAACAATTTTGCACTACGAAAGTAACACATAAATGGAAAATGTATAATCCAAAATAATATGTAAAACTTGGCCATAAAGTATTTGAACTTTCCGAAACTAATGGTTTAAACAACCTCAAATATAGTAGTAAAGAGAGAGTCCAGTAATATTCAAATCGAAACAACAGACTTAATTTTGGCAACTGTTTTACGTCGCTTTTGCTAATAGAATGTTAAGCTAAAGAAGGAATCCTCAGATTAAGAAAAATACGACGATTCCGTATTCCTTAATTCATATTGTCGATTTGTCGATATATAGATTTAGCTATCATTGGCTGGAAGAGCAAGAAATATTATGCTCTAGCATTTACATTTATCATTTAATGTGATTTTAATTGAGCTACCAAAATCTTAATTACGCTGTTCTAGAAGACCGTGCATTGTAAGTGAGTGCATCCAATGGTTTGATGGCATCATAGGCTGCTTTAGAATATTGTTTATAAATGGAAGATTACACAGGTCAGTCAGTTGACTCTTCTTTGTAGAAAGTTAGGTCTGTGAAAATTATGCATGAATACAACAATAAAATACAGATGTAGAACAGAGATGGATTTTCGGAAAAGCATAATAGTCTGACAGTCCTAAACATTCTTCCATACACACTTTGGCAAGACCAAGTTGGCAAGTTTCCACGACAGTCGAGTCTGCGTAAATGAACGAACCAAGCCAAGTAGTGTCAGCTCCGTACAATACGTTGCAGGCATATAGTAGAAAAACAAGAATAATGGAGATTTTGCCGTTACTTTTCGGTTTAGGCAGTGGTAATCACAAATGTAGCAAAAAAAAGCAATGGTGATGTAATAAACTTAGAATGAATAAGGCATTTTGGACTACTCGTTTTCTCCAAATACTTAGTGACGTAATAAGTATTTGGATAGTGTCGGAGAATAACTTTAAAAGTTGTGAGATAATGTGACGTATCTGTCACGCTTCGTTTCATTTCTTACAAAAGTCTATTTGAAGTCACATGATTTTAGTTTTTTTATCCAGCTGAGTTATAAGGGGTTAAAGTTAAAATAAAATAAAAGTAATTTATTTTTCAAAGAGTTTGTGCAATTAGCATTATAAATATGTATGTACGAGTATACATCAAATATGCTTGTATTATCCCACTAAATGTGACTCTCATAATTAAACAGGTATTGTAGCTACTTATTGTGACTCTGATATTATTTAAAATAAATAAATATATGTAGAATACTGCAGATACTATTCTAATATTTCTAATTAGCACTGAATGACTTGCGTATCTAAATTATACAACTTTTTATTTTCAAGCAATTTTTAAATTTCAAAATTAACATGTATTTTAACTAGTGATATGGTTTTATTCGAAATGATCATATTTTGCTTTCATAGAAGCCCTCAAACGATTCGACCATTTATCAGTAGCAGAGCGCACAATTTCAATTGGTAGGGACGACGATGCTCAAAACAAATGGATATTTTCTGCTACAGGCCATGTTCTTCAATTCTGACCACATATTGTTTTTAAACCACTGCTGGGTGGTTTTTGCCTTGTGTACTCGATTAGAATGCTTTTTTCACAGACTCCCCACCAAACCATTACAGCAGCTGGATACGCAGTGTCCATTGTCTTTAACCGCGTGCCACTAAAGAAGTCGCTTCCTTCTTTTGAGCCTAATATGCTTCAAACGGGGTGGCAGAAGATAACCAGTTGATCGACGGTAGACTATCATGTTTAGATCGTTTCGAAAAATCTTGATATTGATCTGGTGGATATATCTAATGAATCCAATCTAACTCGCACTAGTCTGTTTAAGGAAAATAATTTAGTTACAATTCTCAATTTCGGAATTTTTGGAGCCTAAGCTGACTTTCCGTACCTCTGGAGATGACTAATTTCAGACTAGATAAGTAATAAGAAATAAAGAAGGCTATAAGACAATATACATATACTTTAGTCTAACTCAACTCAAACGGCTTCATACTGCCCACTACTCCTTTCAGGGTATGAGTGCGGAACAGCGATCTTCAGAAATTGCCTCGTCGACGGCAGTGGTACATATGTATGTATAAACGCAAGTGGGTCGCAGTTTCAAAATTTCAAAGTTTCCTGCACTATGGCCGTTTAAACACTTTTACAGTCAGTTTGAAAGTACAGTAAACATGCAGCAATATACCTTCTGGAATGGAACTTGATCAGTATTACACCAATTATTATCAAAGTTACTTCTATCAGCCCATATACACTCGTGGCCACGCAAACCTTACCACTATACTTTTTTAGTTTTTTTTTCGGACTTTTTCGTTCGTTCTGGATTTTCTTCAATTGTATTTTTTTTACGTTTTTAGTAAGCATAAGTAAACTAAATTATGTATATTATCTAATTATAGTTTTTAATTTATTACGTTTAATGAGTAAAACACAAATGAACTTTTCTGTGCTTATACAAAAGCGGCCGATTTTATTGTTTTTAAAGTGATACACCGACTAAACTTCGTGTTTCAATATAAAAAAATTCAATAAAATATTAATTTCATTTACACTATAAATGAAATTAAATTAAAAAAATAAAAAATATAATTTCTTCATCGGATGTCAGTCTCTTATATTTCGAACTCATTTTGCAAAGCTCCCTATCTTTCAATTGATGTATCTATAGCTGAATGTGTTTTGTTTTTAATTTTTAATAATTTTGATTAATAACACGTCATTAACTTATTTCTAAATAAAAAATGTTTATACCACAAAAAGTACCGCTTTAAAGTATAGTCAAATTTGCAAAAATTTTGAGTGGTATGGTTTGCGTGGCCACGAGTGCACCATTATGTTAACAGCTCGAGCGTCATCAAGGAATTTTTGCTTTACCATCGTATGGTAAGTAAGTCAGATAACATTAATTCTGAGCAATTTGCTCGCATAGAAGATATAATGGATTAAAGTTAATTGTTGGTTTATTTATGAAATTCTCATAACAAGCTTATTTTTAAGAATAAACAGTCAAAGGCTTAACTACTACACTAAGTAATTTCGCTTTTCAGTGCAATTTAAATACGATTTTTTTATTGTGTAAAATTTGTATGAGACCTCGTATTATCCTGATGAAACACTACATATTTTCTGTTGATCAATTCTGGCCTCTTCTGTTTGAGGGTATCACTTAATTTTTCACAATATACATACTCCAGAATTAAGTATGGCATTGTCTAGCAAGGCTCAAAGTACCAAACAGACAACATAACCTTCGACAGCGGTTTGACCTAGTTCATCCTTTTTAGACCATGATCTCTTGAGCTTTACATTCTTTTAAGTCTTTTAAGCAACCCATTTTTCGTCACTTGTAACAATGCACTTCAAAAATCGATTACTTCTTTCAGCAAATCATAATCGTTAATGCGACGAAGCAAATTTCGTTTTGTAAGAATATGGAGTTCCTCCTATGACAAACTTCTAAATTAATCCTAGTGCTTTTGAACGGACGCGTTAGACAAATTTAATCTTTCACTAATCTCTCGAGTTGTTATTCAACGATTTATATTGACCGACGGCTCCATTTTATCAACGTCGACTTCTAAAGTCATTCAAGGCATGGTGCATTCTCTAGATCGAAAATTGCCAGAACGAAATTTTGCAAACCAATTTTGGCATTGAGTTTGATTCACACATCTTCTCCTCACACATCACATAAATTTCGACTTGCTTGTACTGCATTTTTTTTGTAACCGTGAATTATACTGAAAATGCTGTTTTCTGCCAACTTCGATTTAAGACAATCTTTTAAAAACAAGCCTTATTTTTAAGGTCAGATTCAGCTGATCATGTACATATATTATTATATATAACGTAAAAGTGGTTAAGTGTGAAATTGGCTGCGAAAAATTAAAGAAAACCAGCTGTTTTCATGAAACGAAACTACTTAGTGAACGACCCAATACGTTTCTTAGAAAAAAATATTAGGTGAAAAGAAAAGACTTAAGCGACAAACTGGTCCAATCGGAAGACAATTAGGCTTGCTAAAAAGCTAGAAAGACATTCTTCTGTAGTTTTGGTAATAATAGTTTGAAAATTAAGGAAAATTGCAACCAAACTTTCTTTTCAGACAAATATTATCCAATGTATAACTTTATTGATATCATCGGCCTCAACACCCGCGCCGTTAGTTCTGCTTTCTCCAGGCTGGACAAGGAAGCACAGAAAATTGGTCTGGCAGTGAACGAGGGCAAAACGAAATATCTCCTGTCATCAAACAAACAGTCGTTGCACTCGCGACTTGGCTCTCACGTCACAGTTGACAGTCATAATTTTGAAGTTGTAGATAATTTCGTCTATTTAGGAACCAGTATTAACACCACCAATAATATCAGCCTGGAAATCCCACGCAGGATTGCTCTTGTCAACAGGTGCTACTTCGGACTGAGTAGGCAATTCAAAAAGTAAAGTCCACTCTCGACGAACAAAAGCCAAACTATGTATATAAGTCGCTCATAATTCCCGTCCAGCTATATGGTGCAGAGGCTTGGACGATGACAGCAACCGATGAGTCGACGTTACGAGTTTTCGAGAGAAAAGTTCTGCGAAAGATTTATGGTCCTCTGCGCATTGGCCACGGCGAATATCGCATTCGATGGAACGATGAGCTGTACGAGATATACGACGACATTGACATAGTTCAGCGAATTAAAAGACAGCGGCTACGCTGGCTAGGTCATGTTGTCCGGATGGACGAAAACACTCCAGCTCTGAAAGTATTCGACACAGTACCCGCCGGGGGAAGCAGAGGAAGAGGAAGACCTCCACTCCGTTGGAAGGACCAAGTGGAGAAGGACCTGGCTTCGCTTGGAATATCCAATTGGCGCCACGTAGCGAAAAGAAGAAACGACTGGCGCGCTGTTGTTAACTCGGCTATAATCGCGTAATAGCATTGACAGACGGCAGCGTTAAGCCAGATTAATTACATTTTTCGGGATTAATTCAGGAGTTACCACAGCTAACTCCGTTGCTGAATCCAAAAATAACTCTCAAAATGTTAGGGAGTTTGTGAGATTTTCGTTGGCAACATTGTTAAAAATGGCCAATTTTCATATATTGTGAATGAAATACAAGCAACCCTGACAGCTGTTTATCAAATTCTCAATATGATATCAATAAAACTTCTATGTTATGATGCAGTTTTAAAAATAATGTGTTGATATGCTTTTGTAATAAAAAATGGTTTGGTAAAAATTGGTCGGCTAACAACCGTAATGTTTATCTTCTATCAATTTTCATTGAAAATATTATAAAAAGAACAATGAGCTGTTTATGAGAGTTTCAAACTCGCATAGCTGCCGTCTGTCACCTACAAATTTGGATCTGATTAAGTGCGCAGTTAATCCGGATTAACGCTGCCGTCTGTCAAGGCTATAAGCGGTGTCGACGCCAATTAGGAAGAAGAAGAACTTTCTGTAATTTAAAATTATTGTTTTCATAATATTAGGTTGTCACATATCTTCCTTCTCTCACCAAACACACAGCAAAACCTTCCTGGCCGTCAATCCCGGCCACTGTTTGGGACGATTCACCGGCCTTCGACCACTACCGTTTTCGATTGATATTGTCGTATGTGATCCATTTTTCGTCGCCAGTCACCATCCGCTTTAAAAGTGGGTCGAGTTCGTTCCTTTTCAGCAGCATATCGCAGGCGTTGATTCGGCCCAGAAGGTTTTACAGCTTGCACGGACGGACTGACATACAGAAAGTCACCCGGATTTCAACTCGTCCCTTCATATTGATCAATAATATATAAATAACCCTATATCTATCTCGCTTACTTTAAATGAAATGTACAACCTTTAGGTGAACAAAACCATTATACTCAGCAGTGACATGTTGCAGGAGTACAAAAAGTAGGACAGCATTTATAAATCAAATAACTGAATATATAGTATAAAGACATTTGTTTCTAAATCCGCACATATAATTTATCCAAAAACTCTGAAATGAAAAGCGATTTGTGTTATTTGTTTTGGTTATTGTTTATGCTTTTTGTTTCTCTTCAAGTCTATACATATATGTATGTATGTATGTACATTTATAAACCTGATATATTCATACACATACGTTTAGAAATTTGCACTAATAATACAAGAGTGTAAGTATAAACCAATTTTAACACTGCGAGAGAGAGTGAGAACTATTTCTGATCAGTCGAGTGGTTGCAGCCTTCTCAACCCGCTTAACGCTCGCTTAATCACCTGCTGGCACCAAAGTCTGTCAATGGGTTAAGATCATTGCCATTGGCAGTGGACATAGCTTTTGCCGGGTTTATAAACAGCTGGCCGAATACCTGTTGGACTCAATCGTGCACAAGTTGAAGCGCAGAGAAGACGTTTCCCATTTAGCTTTTGTGCTAAAAAAAGGTTAATCAACAAAAAATTCAAGTTTCAATAGTCTGTGCAAAGAGTGCAAAGCAAACAGAGCAGCGGAAATAAAGAGAGAGTGAAAAAGTGAGTGCAAAATTTGGAAAATAGTAATGACAAAAAATAATTTATTAAATGGTATTGGAAGCTGTTAATTGATAACCGGTAAAATAACATACCTTTTTTCAAAAGTGCGATATGGCAAGTGAAATTGCAACTTTACGACAAATATGCGACGACGATGTATGAAGACGCATGTGTACCAATATTTTCAGAAGTAAAAATACTTGATTGTTTTTTTTTTTTGTTTTTTTTTTTGCATATTTACAAGCTCATATTTAAAATGCGACGCAGTTTGCTTTCAAGTTTCATGTACACAAGTAACATATATATACCCATATTTGATTTTTTCTATTAAATGTTTCTTTGAATTTTAAAAATTCACATAAATCAATTAGTATTAATTATTAATATAATTATAAGTAACTAATCGACGCGTTTCGCGAAAATAATTAAACGTTATTGCATTTGTTGTAAATAAATAAACAAATTCCTTTGAATGCCAGTGTTTGTAAATATCAATTCTCGAAAGCAAAAGCTCGCTTAGAGATGTTCGCACACATCTACAAACATTTTACTTATATGCGTAAAAGTACTTATGTATGTATAGGTATGCACTTATTTTTATGATTTCATCAAGTTGAGAACATTCAAAATTTCAAATTCAATGATTTTGCATTCAAAATAGCTCGGCTTTGCTATTTGTTTACTACAAAAGTTTAATATTATTCAGAAACAGTGTGACGAATATGTTAGTTGTCCGAACAAATTTTTAATAATTTCTAAGCAGCAACTTTCTAGTTTTAAAAACTAAGCTTCCATCGTAGAAAATTTTACAATATGTAACCGCTTTACTCAAGTGATAATAGCGGTTTCTTTATGCTAGATTTGTGTTGATTTAGCCACTCTTCAAATTCTTGGCGAATCGAAAACACATTTTTGTTATGGAAGGAAGATTTTCTGCCATGACATGTCGTCGCCAGTTATTAAGCCTGTTTTGTGCTGACTTCAGCATATGATAGCCTATTTCCTAGCAAACTAGTTTTTAATTGACAAAAATGTGCTAGATCCGACAATAATATTTGTTTAAAACAAGAAAAGACGTTAACTTCGGCTGCACCGAAGCTAATATACCCTTCACAAGTACATTTCTTTTAGTAACTATGTGTTGAGTTTGTATGGCAGCTATTTGCTATATTCGGAGATTACATGGTTGCCTTAGAAAATAATCTATACCAAATTTTGTGAATATATCTTGTCAAATGCAAAAGTTTTCCATATCAGCAGTAGATGCCGATCGTTCAGTTTGTATGGCAGCTAAATTTTATAGTGGTCCGATATCCACAGTTCCGACAAATGAGCAGCTTCTTGAAGAGAAAATGACGTTTGCAAAATTTCAAAACGATATATTAAAAACTGAGGGACTAGTTCGTATATATACAGACGGACAGACAGACAGACGGACATGGTTAAATCGACTCAGCTCAACATACTGTATGTATGTATATACTTTGTATATACTTTATAGGGTCTCCGACGCTTCTCTCTGGGTGTTACAATCTTCTTGACAAACTTAATATATCCTGTTCAGGGTATACAGAGGCCGGCACTCGAAGTGTAACCAATTAAAAAAGACATAAATTCGGTTCGGAAAATGATTTTTAATTATTTTAAAATACAAAATGTGTGAAAATAATCTTAATTTCAGCACCAATTCACTTTTGCTCGATATGACCACCTTTTGCCTTAACTATGGCCTTGAGACGGTCAAAAAACGAATCGCAAGCTCCCCGAATGTGACTTGCCGGTATTTTGGCCCAATCACGGACAATGGCTTTCTTCAGCATCTCGAGACTGTTTTATTTTTTACTTAAGACCTTGCTCTTCAAAATGGCCCAGAGAGAATAATTCATTGGATTCGCATCTGGTGAATTCGAGAGCCATTGTGTGGTCGTAATGAAGTTCGGAATGTTGTTTTGCAGCCATTCTTGGTTCACTCGCGCTTTGTGAGACGGTGCTGAGTCTTGTTGAAACGTCTGTGGCTTACGACCGAAATGTTTGTTTGCCCACGGCTTAAAAGCAGCCTCCAGAGCAGTTTCCCGATAACATGTCGCATTTACTTTGACGCCAGGCTCGATGAAAACAATTGAAGAGCGCCCATCTGCGGTGACAGCGGCCCAAATCATTATTTGTGGCGGGTGCTGCCTCCTGATGTCCGACCGATGACTTAGATTCTCGTATGAAAGGTCAGTCAAGTAAACCCGATCGTTTTGAGAGTTTACGAATTGCTCAATTGGGAAAATTTTTTCGTCAGAAAACACAATGTTCGGAATTTGACCACTTCGGCTAAGCGAAGCAACTGCTTCGCTCTCTCAAGTCTTACTTATTGCTGCTTCGGTGTGAGATCATGGGCCTTTTGGAACTTGTAAGACTTGACCTTGAGGTAATTTTTCAATACGCGTCGGATGCTGTGGTCGGAAATTTTCAGTTCTTTAGCCATTTGAACTCCGAACTGTCATTCAGCAAATTTATAAACAGCTGATTCCAGTGCGACAGCTGCGCGAACGGTCTGAAGTTGGTTACACTTCGAGTGCCGTACCCTGTAATGATGTGGGGTTCCCTAAGTATTGTTGAATAATTAACACATATGTAGGTATGTATATACGATTATTGGTAGTTGATGGATAATATGAAAACATTAGAAGCAAGTAAGGAAGGGCCAAGTTCGGGTGCACCTCAACATTTTACACTCTTACAACTTGCAAGAATCGAAGCTCAGCGAATTCCTGCAGGTGGTGGGGTGATAAGTACATATATGATATTAACTCGACCGAAGAGGCTAAATTTCAACCAGAGAATACAAATTCTTTATATTAGATATATGAGTTTCGGACCAAAGTCTAGACCAATTCCATTCTAATTAAGCGCAAAACCATTTAATTTTCAGGTGAAAAAGCAAGTATCACTATATGAGGTGAAAGTACCACAGATGGGCGTATTCGGAACACACACCCACAAAATGTCATTAAATGAAAACTCATAAATCGCCATAACTAAGACAATATGACGTATGTGAAACTGTCATTTAGTACAACGAATCGCATTAGGTACATAGGAGCATCTGCGATTTGATAAATTTAAAAAGAGAATGCGTGATACCACTTCTTAATATGTTTAGTACACATACTTATCTCCCAAGCTGCTAAAGTTAAATTGACCAAATTCCCTAAAGAAACAAACCTATTGGTATCCCATCAGACAGTTTGAAAATGGGTGAAATCGTAATATAACCCCGCTCACTCTCTATATATAAGTTATAAGAAAAACTACTAAAAGTGCGTTAACTACATGTACAATTAATAAAATCGTATAAAATCACATACATATGTGGACCCTAATACATATCTCTGACCTATTACCAAAAATATTGTGCAGTAACTGATATAACAATGAAACGTACTATAGAGAAAGTTGTTTCCTGGTAAAAATGTATTCTTGAGATTCAAATGGGTAAAGTCGAGTCGTTTGCACCCATAGTTCCATCTGCTTAAATGAAAGATTTTCAAACTTCTGGTTGATTTTATACTGCAAATGTATGTCGGTCAGTCTGCAATTCATTTCATTATATTTTCATAGTAGGTTTTTTGGACTTTTATAAATTAAGCAAATTACTTTATATTGATTTTTATAAAAAACTTAGTTAAGACTAATGCTTATTGAACAAGTATTTTTAGATATGAAAAGCTATAAATATCTGAGTTTATTTATTTTTCGAAGTTCAGTTAGCATGAAACATAATTTTTCATCATTACCTCGTGCAAACGTAACTTATATTTGCATAAAGCTACATACAAATGCAAATATGTACATATAAGTACGTAGAAACATGTTGAGACTTTGTCAATCCTTCACTCAATAATTTATAAAGATAGGACCTAGTAGAACAACAAGATTTCCATCAGTTATGGTCACTATTCTTAAATTACCAAATTTCAGATTTGAGGATAGAGGAGCCATGTTATACAATTATAGCGTATAACACTTTCTTATTTAAAAACTAAACTTTCTAAATTGTCAATGGCATTTTACTAAAAGTTCACTATTGAAATCAAAACAAATATGCAAAGACATTTATATTCATTTGTATATATACATATGTATATATATATAAGTATATACATATATTCATAATCGCCAACTGGCTCATCGTTCCGCTATAAGCCCGGCCTTAGCTAAGGTTAGCAGAGATTTACTGAGATGTTCTGATTTTGTGATACGTCATTTCCAGCGGCGATGCTCTGCCAGTTTTATTTCATTGCTTTACGTAGATTCAGTCAATTTGCAGTACATAAAGAAGCTTCTTGTTCATTTAAGCAGACAACTTTGCTTCGGTGTTTTCGCATGCGCTAGGTAATTTTTTCGGCTTTGATTTTGAACCAGCATCGTTGTGATCAGCCACCGGAAAGCGCGTTAGACGGGCATACCCTTGAATAGGTTTCATTGTAAAGCTTGGCATTGATGTCGTAAGTAAAAAAAAAAATTTTTATATTTATTGATTTTTGTTTTTATTGCTTGTTTTGTTTTGATTTTCCTGCAAAACTAAAAACGTGCGGTAAATATGTATATAGAAGTAACGCCTAAGATGAATTTATACGACAAGATCGTGATTTGTGCACTACATATGTACTTTTAAATACATGTGTACACAAAAGGACATACATATGTATATAAGAGATAGATTTGAATATATGTACGTAAAATTATCAATTACTACAATTTATTCGAAAACATTGATAGCAAACAAGTTGTCAGTTCAGCAAAATTCATAAATTAAAATTAATAATAACAATAGAAAAATAAAAATATATTAGTGGACTAATTTCCGTATATGTACAGTAGAATCCCGGAAAAGTTGACCAAACTGTCCGAATGTAAATTTAAGTTTTAGGGAAATTAAAGTAGTTACCATATATTAACAAAATGAAAAAAAACACATATTTTTGAGTTCCGTTACCAGATTTGAATCATTATTATTTTAATATAACTTTTTACACGTTTAAAAAGAAGTGATCTACCAGCCTACTAGAGAGCGACGTTCTCCTTATACTATGTTCGGACCGACAACGAAAACGTGTTTTCGTGGGAAAAACTGGTTTTCGCACGAAAAGTTGTGTTTTCGTCCATGTAAAATCTGTCAAACAAAAACACAGTTTTCGCTGAAAACTACTTGAAAACTTACATTCCACTCATTATAATCGCTGCCTGCTCTAGTTTAATCTATGTTTTTGGAAGACATATTTTGCCGGCCCTAAATTGTCACTTGATATTTGTTTACATACTATATACAAAAACAGCTGTCGCTTGATATTCTCATATTAGGGGGATTCTCTTGCTCTTGCAAAACCTTGCACGGTGCAGAAATTGCAGAATTTTCCTCTTGGTGCAACGGCACAACAACAAACGCACGCAGAAAATTATTTGCAATGGCTATAAATATGTCAGATCTAAGCCCACGTTTATTTTCGTGCCGTCGTACATATATCACTAGATTCTGCAATGGGTGCTCTCTTGGCCTTGCATATTTCGGTATAGGATTTTTGCATTTTGTGTCATCGTGCAATCTTGCAAGAGCAAGAGAATGCCGCTATTGATAGTTGTCAGTGAAAACTCAACGAAAACACACATTGTCGGTCCGAACGACTTAGATTCCACAACATACAAATGTGTTTTCAAAATGTTTTCAATGTCGGTCCGAACATAGTATAAAAAAGCTCAACCACATTCTTGAACTTATTTAGTTTTAAATAATTTAAGACTTAAATACTTATTGTTAGGCTTTACTAACCAGATCCAATAAATAAAGGAATTTTGAAGAAATACTTTTTTAAGGTGTTGATGCTTTCAAAAGTTTCTGAAGTTGTGTCAGTTGTGGTATGTCTTTCTCTATAACGTATTCCACGCATTCTGGAATTTAAGTGTGAATACGCTCTGAAAATTCAATTTAAGATACATATATGTAATAAATATTATTTGTGGGCCCGATATAATCAGTACGAATCCGCTTTGCAGAGAGCTTTCAAATGTTTAAATTTAAGTGAACAGAAAAATAATTTTTTATACGAGGTGTGTTCAAAAAAACGAACAGGAATTTTAATATGGAAATTTTGCGGGTTTTGGAGCGTTAAAATTTTGTGTATTAAATTGATATACAGACATACCTGCCTTGAAGTACGATACAATGTTCAGCAGTATTTATTGCTTAATTTGTCTGTAGCAGCCGCTAAGGTTAGACGTGTTTTTATAAGCTTGGCGATTTTCGATCAAAGAAATTTTTCGTTAATTCTTGGCTAAAAACAATACAATACACCAGCTTCAATATTCGCCAAACGTGGCTTGGTGCGACTTCTTCCTATTTCCAAAATTAAAGCGAACCTTTTACAAGATACATGAAAATCGCTGAAAGAGCAAAAGGTTACCCCAAAAATCGATTTTGAGAAGTATTTCGATAATTGGTAGAAGCGCTGACATAAGTTCATAAAATCGAGTGGGAACTATTTTGAAGCGAAATGAAATGAACGAATAATAATTTTTTTCAAAAAACAAAATTTTTCATTATTTTTCTTAACACACCTCGGATTTTTTTAATGTTTAGTCTGTGACAACCACTTTTGGACTTACATTACGTAATCGTCCTCTGTCATGGCGGAGACCTTGGTTAACAGTTATCAAGCCACATTTTGGTATCACAAATATCGTTTCCTTTATAAATAATGTTTAATTAAAACTTGTAATATCTTTTTACCTTTCTTGGTTACACAAAGCTCGCATCGCTCGAAATTTTATAGCCCACAAACAATACTGCGATGATAGAAACAAACGTTTAATTGGTTTCAGCCGAACTTCCATGTATTGAATCTCAATGAGACAAAAATAAACTTTATTAAATAGAAAACTCGTAATATACTTATGTACATATGATAGAATTGTTTGAAAAGATTGAAATGTAATTACGCTTGAATATTTTTCTTACTATGTACCAGCCAACTGAGAAATATTGTATAATATACTAATGACGACATTCAATTTATTGATTTTCATCATAATTCATGCTCATTCTTTTGTTTTTTGTTTGTAAACATTTAGTTTGTAATCATTTCTGCTGACAATCAAAATGCTTCAATATTACACAATATCGTTTCATATGAAATCTGTGTTTTCAAGAATACAATTCGATTGATAATACTACTGTGACCAAAAAATAAGGTAACATTTGAATTGAAACTGCGCGCGTCGAAGGATTTGGAGAATTATTTTATTTTTTTAGGTTGGTAGTACTGTCAGTCACATTTATGTCAAATTTCATGTCAAAATATTCAATAGTGTATGAGATACATGTCGTTTTGTGAGCTGCTAAAAGTGAGTTTTTCGTCTTTTGCTATGTCGAAATTTGTTGAGCAAAGAATTTGCATTAAATTGTGATTACGGAATCAATTTTCTGCTGCGGATACGTTGAGGATGCGCAGAAAGCCTTTGGTGATGAGGCTACGTCAAAAAAAAAATGTTTGCAAGTGGTATAGTGAGTTCCAAGCCGGCCGTGAACGTGTCGAAGACGAAGAGCGTCCAGGACGACCATGAACCTCAACCCACGAAGCTCACGTTCAACAAATCAAAGATTTGGTGTTGAAAAACCGTCAATTAACAATTAGAGACCTTGCTGATGAAGTTGGCATATCGAAAGGCTCAGTCAATACCATTTTGAAGGATGGTTTGGGCCTCAAACGCGTCAAATCTCGAAAAAACAGAGAAGTTACCATCTTCTATAAGAGTGTACAGCTGCTGGCCTACGCCGATGACATTGATATAATTGGCCTCAACACCCGCGCTGTTAGCTCTGCTTTCTCCAGAATGGATAAGGTAGCGAAGCAAATGGGTCTAGTGGTGAATGAGGGCAAGACGAAATATCTCCTGTCATCAAACAAACAGTCGTTGCACTTGCGACTAGGCACCCACGTCATAACTTTGAAGTCGTAGATAACTTCGTCTAACTTAGGGGTGTCCATTGCGGAAATACATCGATTTTTTTTCCGATTCAATGCATCGAATATATACATCGATGGTGTTCGATGCATCGTTTAAGAAACATCGATGTTTTTTCAAAATCGAGTGTTTTTTTTTTTAAATTTAAGAAAATGGAATTATAAATAATAGAATTATAATAATAAAAATAATGTCATTCTTTATTAATACCAATATTCCTTAGGGATAGTTTGCAAAAATAAAAGCTTGTTTAATCTCTTGCCTTTAAGCCTATTTCTCTGCTGAGTTACGATTTGGGCCGCTTTTGAAAACAGTCGCTCTGACGGGACTGACGTTCCCACCATGGTCAGATATTTATATGCGATTGGCTTCAATTGTGGGAGCTGTATCTCCAAGTCCTTCCAAATTTCCAATGGGTTTTCAGTGAGTCTACCCACTGGGCAACGTAGATATATGGCCAGCTCATCAGAAATAGTGTCATCGGCCTTTGACAATTTCCAACTTTTATGGACTAGCTTGTGGTGGTCCTCCCACAATGAATAGTTATCCTCATTTTTATCAGAAAGTTCCGATGACTCCGAATCTTTGGTCGTGTTGTGGGCTGCGGCTTTCATGAGATCTTTTATTTTTCCTACAGCAGCAGAGCATGCAAGCGGATCCGTAAAATGCATTTTCTTGAATCTGGGGTCCAATACCGTGGCTATAGCGAGGGGAGTTACGTTTTCGATGACACCCATTCTCTTCTGAATCTCCTTAAGAACCAGAGACTGTAGCTCTTTGGCAATCGAGTCGTCGAAGCTCAGAGGCTTAATTTTTAAAACGAGGCAATGAATAAGTGGTATTACTTTGCTGCTAGTGCAATACTTATCACCTGAGACCTCCTTCGTAGCAGCTTCTATTGGACGTAGTACCTGTAGAACTGAACTTAGATGTGCAAGTTCTGACGCATGCAGCATAGCTGGTGCATTTTTGTGTCTGATGATTATATTGTTAACAATCTCACGAAGTTCGATGAATCGCTCAATCATATAATATGTGCTATTCCATCTAGTAGGCACCTGTTGAATTAATTTAGTTTCGTCTGAGGTTGATTTACGGAGTTCGTTGCTTGCTATGTTGCTCTGTTTAAACCACGTCACAACATCTTTGACTTTGCTTATTAACTCGCGTAGTGGTTTGCATTGTTCTATTGAATTTTGTGCAACCAAGTTTAAAATATGAGCAAAACAAGGTATGTGCTTTTTACCAAAGGCTAGCTCTACAGCTTTCACCATATTTGGTGCATTGTCCGTCACCACAGCCGAAATTTGGTCTTTGTCAATACTCCATTCGTCGCAAGTGTTCAGCAGCATTTCAGCAATGTGTTGTGATGTATGGCGTTCATTTGATTGGCTTACTCCCAGAGTGATAGAAAACAACTCACTGCCAACACCGAAATGAGCTGTGACTCCAAGAAAGCTCCTCATGGACATCGATTCTGACCACATGTCAGTTGTCAAAGTCAGATTTTCAATGCCCGACAACTTTTCACGGATGATTCCTGATAGGGCGGCGTATTTGTCATCAACCCAACGAGTGAGTGTTGTTTTATTGGGAAGTTTATAACGCGGCTCAATCACTTTAAGGAAATTGCGAAAGCCTTCGTTCTCTACAATAGTAAATGGATGATTATCCTTACACACCATATATACTAAGGCATTATTAATTTTAATAGTTTTGTCACCATTGGCCGAGAAAGCATAAATCCCTTCAAAACTAGCTTGAATAGTTTTTTGGCGTTTTGGTGGACCAACAGTTTTATTTTCAGGTTCTTTCAAGGCGTCACTTCTATCTGCTTCTTTAGTGGGTTCCTTTATAGATTTAAAACTTGTTGAGGGTAAAGAATCCGTAATTTTTGTTGAGCCATCATCGGTAAGCTCTCGGAAAGCTGCCTTATGAATATTTTTTAGGTGCCCCATCAGGTTGGTTGTATTTCCGCATGATTTAATGTTTTTTCGGCAAAGTCTGCACTTTGCCAAGTTGTTTCCTTCTTCTTTGTCATAAAACTTCCATACGCCGCTTTTTTTTGGAGCCATAATGTTTGTTTTTCTAAAACAACAATATTAAATTCCATACAAAAAAACATCAACTTATTCCATTACGATACTTACTTTTCCAATCAATTCCGTATTAAGATAATAGTAAAAATTTATATTTTATTCTTTTCCACACTTTTATTTTGTTAAACGTTTACACAATGTTTCCAAGTAAAAGCCCGGCAAAAAAAGTTATCCGATGTTTCTTGAAAATACATCGATGCATCGAATACATCGAATGCCTTTGAAAACATCGGATTTTTTCGATGCATCGGAAAGGAAACATCGATTTTTTCGATGCGTCGATGTATATCGGACATCCCTAGTCTAACTTGGAACCAGCATCAACTCCAACAACAACGTCAACCTCAAATTATTTCCGTCCTGTTATATGGTACACACGAATGGACGATGATAACATTTGATGAGTCGACGTTACGAGTTTTCGAGAGAAAGATTCTGCGGTAGATTTATGGTCCTTTGCGCGTTGGCCACGGCGAATATCGCATTCGATGGAAAGATGAGCTATACGACGACATTGACATAGTTCAGCGAATTAAAAGACAGTGGCTACGCTGGTTAGATCATACCATCCGAATGGACGAAAACACTCCAGCACTGAAAGTATTGGACGCAGTACCCGCCAGGGGAAGCAGAGGAAGAGGAAGATCTCCACTCCGTTGGAAAGATGTGGTGAAAAAGGACCTGGCTTCACTTGGAATCTCCAATTTGCGCCACCTTGCGAAAAGAATATCAAATTGTTTCTAACACCCAGCTTTTAGTAAAAAAAAACACCTCAAAGTCTAAATGAAGGGTCTACACAGCTGGGTGTACTTTTGTACTATACAAACCATTGAGTGATATGTAGTATAGTTGTCCCATTTTTTATATTTTCTTTGTTAAGTATATATTAGTGAACAGTGTGCAAAATTACGTGCTCTTAGCTTCTTAATTAAATGCAGACAACGGGAAAATAAAGTAACTGAGTAATCGGTTGTATAGGCGATATGTGACATTGTTTTCCAATCTGGCCGATGTAGTAAATTTCATTCATATATCTCAAAAACTGATATTCTTACAGTCCCGAAAAATTAAACTGAACTTTAAATATCGTCGGCTCGAGACCGGGCTTTAACCCATAATATCTTAACAAAGTTGTTCAGAATGATCGGTAGAACATTTCACGCCTACGCTATTTAATAGAAAAAAGTTGACCCACTCTAATGAACACTTATACATACTTACATACATATATGGAAGACACTTAAGCAAAGCATTCGCTCGTGTTGGGTAAACAGCAATTATAACACGTCATTTCGAACCGGTTAAGGAGACAGCAACAACATTTTAGTGAAATTAGAGTATAATTTAGTAACTTTTCGAGTGGTTTGGGTTTTCCATATCATCTCCACGAGGGGTCTATGAATATTCTACTTACATACGCTATTTTTGTTTTTAGTTTTTCGGTTGGGGTTTACAAAATGTACGTATTGCCAGTCGTGTTATTCAATATTTTTATATTATACTTACATTTATATACATATACATAGTATGCATGAACAATTTTTTTATATTTTTTATATATGTACTTCGTAAATAAACAGATTTTTTTTATTGCTGCAATGCACGTATTTTATATTTTTGCAACATGTTCCTATGGAGTATAATAGTTTCGTTCACCTAACGGTTGTAGGTATCACCTAAAAAGAAGAAAAAACGTTAACTTCGGCTGCACCGAAGTTAATATATGTAAGTACCATTCACAGGGGCAGTTTTTTAGCAACTATTTGTTCAGTTTGTATGGCAGTTATATGCTACAGTAAGCCAATCTGAACAATTTCTTCGGAGATTACATTGTTGCCTTAGAAAATAACCTGTGCCAACTTTTGTGAAGATAAGTACGTTGTCAAATGTGAAAGTTTTCCATACAAGCCCTTGATTTTGATCGTTCAGTTTGTATGGCAGCTATATGCTATAGTGAGCCGATCTGAACAATTTCTTCCGATATTACATTATTTCTATGAACAATAACTCATACCAAATTTCGTGAAATTATATAGTTAAACGATCATTCAGTTTGTATGGGAGCTATATGCTATAGTAAGCCGATCTGAACAATTTCTTTGGAGATTACATTGTTGCCTTAGAAAATAACCTGTGCCAACTTTTGTGAAGATAAGTACATTGTCAAATGTGAAAGTTTTCCATACAAGAACTTGATTCCGATCGTTCAGTTTGTATTGCAGCTATATGTTATAATGATCCGATATCGGCAGCTCCGACAAATTAGTAGCTTCTGAAGAGAAAATTACGTTTGCAAAATATTCAAACTACTATACATTCGACTTCTGTGCAAAATGTGCAAAATGTTGAAAAACGATATCTAAAAAACTGAGGGACTAGTTCGTATATATACAGACGGACAGACGGACAGACAGACAGACGAATATGTGCATATTAATCGAATGCTTCAACAATTACTTCACAATTCCAAAAGTTTAATTGTTATATTTGATGTTGATTTTAGAATATGATGTCATCGCATCTTGTCTGTATTCAATTAAAAAACGCTTACATCTTTCACGAGTTTTTGTTTTAATATGGTTTAACTTACACCTTCTAGTATAATGACTTAAACATTTAGGCACGTTTTGCAATATATGAAACATATATACTTACATATATTGGTGGCTATAGTCATATGTATATATATTAGACAGAATTATATATGTATATGTATGTAAATATGTGCATATATATACTTGTATCTGTGATCAAAAAGTAAGGTGAATTTCTTTATAAAATGTTAATTCTTAATTTAAACGATAATCGTACTTTTGCCAATCCTTTTTTCTATTATCGATACATTTGGTTAATCTTTTTCCGGTACCTCCATCTACTAAATAGTTTTTATTTCTTCTATCAAGTCAAACCGGCATTGCTTAATAGCCAGAAGTCGCTCGGAGCCAAATCAATCGAATATGGTGGTTGCAGACCGATATGAGTCGAATTTTTGGCGAAAATACCGCGAAGAACCAATGCCCTATGTAACCCTGAAATAGTAATAATCACCCTAATTGACTATTTGATTACAATATATATTATATATGTATACGTTTTTTCAATGGAGTAATATCAAAATTAACTAATGGTTTACATATAAGTATGTATATAGTATGTAGTATAAAGTCAAATGGATGGACGACCAGTCAAGAACTCATTCCTCAAAAATATCTATTACATTTGGTATAAGGGAGCTTAATTTAAGTAAAGTATCAAATGGTCTATCGAGCATTTCGAAAAAATATGAAATGGTCGATACGTACGTAACCCTTATATGGGAAGAAGGGGAGTAGTAGTACAGACACTATACATATCTCTTATAAGTTGAAAATATTTTAACTGATGCACAGGTTTTTTTACCGATCATGAGAAAACTACCATAATGTCAAAACCAAAAAGGGAAGATTTTCAAACGAAATGAACGCGTTTTGCATTTGTGCTGCTCTGCATTAGCATTTGCTCAATTTATTGCAAAATACCACATCATCAATCACTCATTAATTAATTGTTCGTGATGTTTGCTAAGTACTTCTGTGCAGGTTTAGTTTCTAAAAATGCTATTTATAATTACATGTAATTAAAAAATGATATACTCGTGAAATGGAAGATGTAATTAAATTTGATTTATAATTATTACTATTGCACAAATAATTTTATGTAGTTACTTATATACTTACATATATACGGTTTGACAAAAACAGACGAAGTAAATACTCAAGAAATCTTAAATTTTTTTCTGATCATCTACATAGTTGTTTCCCCAAAAGAGTATAATTCATAGTACCTTTCGATGTTTGACACATTCATATTATTTATTTAATAATTTCGCGACTTCTGTGCATTAAAAGTGGTTGGTTTGCTTTAAACCAAAACGAGTAAATATTGTACTTACATATATCCAAAAGCAAATGTGTCAGGCTTCATACAAAACTATGTAATAATACTCGCGCAAGACAATTTTGTTATCAGAAATATCTTTATCATTAAAAATTATGTTTCATAAACATTCCTTTTTAATTTTTTTCTAAACAAAGGTCGCATCATGTTACATGTGTTGTTAAAAGGTTAGGTCTAACTACTTGAATATTTACTGTATTCAATAATAGAAACTCTGTAAAAGAAAAAAAGTTTTAAATGATTTCAGTCGAACTTCTATATTGGGAACCTCAAGAGGATACAAAATAAACTTAGTTATATAAAAACTTGTAATATAATAATGCAATTACACCTGAATATATTGCTTACCATCTGCCTATACACCAATTGCAAACGGATGAATTATCACAAACTGCTAGTGATGCCACCAGGGATAATGGGATGCCCAACTTATTCCAGCGTGAGAGCGCCTCAAAATAAGCGTTTTTTATAACATTTTCCATTGTGGCCACATCGAACAAAATAAGAATTTTTGGTCATTTAAATTAAAACACCCAACATTTATTACGATTGCAAATTATTATATATTGGACTTTTAATATATGGCGAAACTACTTAAATCCTTTTTTATGGTTTTATGATATATTAAAACAACTGACTTTTGATATTTCACTAATTAATAAGGTGAATTAAGCCTGTTAGTTCTCAATTAATAAATGTTGTTAATCATTTCTAATTGAAAAATTAATTATTCTATACATCAAATAGCAAAACGTTTCATGAAATATATTTAAATTTCGCATTTTCTTTGATTTTCATTTTTTTTTTTTTACTTTTTATTTGCGATCTTGAACGGCGGCAACAAATTCCTCCGTTTACATATGTATTTTTTTGGTAAGATTTCAATCTGATCATCGCTCGTTTCCAATTGCTAAACGTCAAAACCTCCCCAATCCAGTCAACTGTCAAAGTTTAGGTGGTTTTGACGTTTAGCAATTGTTCTCTCACTTCCAGTGAGAGAGGAGTTGGACATCGCTTTATCTCTGGATGACACTCTGATTATTAATATTTATCATACAATTTTTTAAGTCGAGTCATCCCCTGTATACATATGTGCATATATTTATACCCTGAACAGGGTATATAAAGTTTGTCACGAAGTTTGTAAGACCCAGAAGGAAGCGTCGGAGACCCTATAAAGTATATACAAGTATATAAATATCGTTTTGAAATTTTGCAAACGTCATTTTCTCTTCAAGAAACAGCTCATTTGCCGGAACTGCCGATATCGGATCACTATAACATATACATATATAGCTGCCATACAAACTAAACGATCGGAATCAAGTTCTTGTATGGAAAACTTTCACATTTGACAATGTACTTATCTTCACAAAAGTTGGCACAGGTTATTTTCTAAGATAGAAATGTAATATACGAAGAAATTGTTCAGATCGGCTTACTATAGCATATAGCTGCTATACAAATTGAACGATAGGAATACAGTGCTGGTATGGAAAACTTTTGTATTTGACGTGAAATCTCCACGAAATAATCTCTGCAAAAATTGTTCAGATTGGATTACTATAGCATATAGCTGCCATACAAAGTGAACACAAGTTACTACAAGAAATGCACCTATGAAGGGTATATTAGCTTCGGTGCAGCCGAAGTTAACATATTTTTTTGTTTTTCTTATGGTGTGTTTTAATATACTAAACGATCAGTCGCAATGGGAATTTGTATGGGAATTTTTTATTGAGGCTTTATCTTCACGAAATTCGTCATTGATAAGTAGCCAAGCAAACGTTACAATATCCGATCATATTGTTCAGATCAGACCATTATAGCATATGTGTAGCTGTCATTTAAACTGATGAATAAAAGTCAAGACAATCATCTTTTTACACCCTTCTACACTCATGCTGTAAAAAAAGCATCTGAACAGTTTGAGTTTTTGCTATACAGTAGCAGATCCAGAATTGATACCCAAAACAACCCCCACCCCCTTGGTTTCGCCACTGTTGCTGTATATTACGTTGCCGCTCTCTTACAAGAAAACGTCATAACTGAAATATTTCTATACATTCCTTTATAAAACAAATATTTGTATTTATGTTTCAGACAACTCTCATTCGATATGTGGAAGATTCTATTGGTTTGTATTGTCGCAGTTTTCGTAATGACCGCAGACGGAGGTACACAAATTAAATCGCAAAGCCGACCACAAAGTAGACTAAAATCTTCTATTCCATTAGCACGTAATCGCAAGCGATATGCCAGCGGATATGCAGGAAGTAGTGCTGGCAGCTATGCTGGAGCAGGTGGTAACGCCGGAGGCTATGGCGGTGGTTATGACGATTACGATTATGGATATGCACCCGATTTTGGTTTCATAGATCCATACCTATTCCATCAACAGCTGACTGCCCAAATTCTAGCCAACCATGCCGCACAGCATCAGTGAGTAAACGTCTCTTGATTTTTCCATAATAACCCACTGAAAACATAGAAGTACAAGTGTACATATATAACTTTTTACAACATACATATGTAAGACTACTTTTGTTGAAATGGTTTCCTGGTCTCTAACTAATATGCTTTGCTAACTAACTCTCTCATCCATTGAAAGCTCTTTGCTCTATGTATTTTCTTAGCGCTATTGCTTCGGTTTATTCTTCCGGCCAAGCTATGGCCACTGCTGATGCATCTCTTTTGCCTGACGACAAGTAAATAATATTACATAACTGCGGTATAAGGACAGTTTGATTAGTATGTAAATGATGTGAAATTGTGTTAACTAATACTTAAAAGGAAAAATTGCTAAATGATAAAGTAGAAGTTTCCTTAAAAGTTCATGAGTTGGTGGCGCTGTTGTAGATGGATTCAACAATTTATCACATTCAACGACATACCGGTACATAAGATCTCACCAAACTCGTGTATGATAACGAAGTTATTTGCCTTTTCGTAACCTTTGAAAAAAACTTGAAAATTTTAAAAGCTCGGTACACAGGGCTTACAGCCCACATCATTAACATGGTGCATTTGTATCCCAATTTAGGCATTTATGTTATTATATTCTTGCCACAAATTGCTACAGAGAATAATAAACTAATACTAATACTAATTGAGATACATATATGCATATGTATATATATATTATATGTATAGTTAACCATGACAATGATCAGGAAAATTAGATGGTTTGAAATCTGGTGACTGTCTATTTGTCCGACCATATGTTGATATTATGATGAAACTTCGAATACATATTTTCTGAAATAAAGAGAAGGTTGATATTGGAAATACTGATACTTACAAAATGTCTTTAATTCAAAACATAAAAAGTACCATCACTTAGCTCTTTACTTACTCTATGAAATTGTTCGGTTACTCTTGAACTTAGCTTTTAACCTGTTTAATATTAAGGTTTTGCAGCACCAGAAAGTATTTCCTCAGCTTTGATCCTTATTATGTTGCGAAAGTAAAAAATGTTCAGTTACACCCTTTCCTCATTTATTTGATTTTTGTGAAAATAGAATAAAGGGACCCAAACTATAAGAATCGCTACATTTGTGGAATTTGAGGAAATATCCTTAGAAAATTTTTATTTTATGCTAAAATTAATTTTCCTGAAATATCATTGACTAATCAAACTGTCCATAACAATTGATGAATTAAAATATTTATAAATCATATATTTGAATTTTGAAATTTTCTTAACTTTTATTCCGTGCGTACTACAGACGTATTCAGCAACAAATTGCTCAACAACAGGCGTACTTCCAAAATGCTAACCGTCCCAGCTACTATGGTGGTGGCAACAGGTACGGCGCATCCAATCGTTACGCACCCAATCATGCTATCGCTGCAGCATCCATAGGACCTGGTGGATCTTATCACACTGCCAATATCAGTCCAGAAAATCCGGTAATTAAAAATTGAACAAGAACAATTCTATATATTAAAATGACTGTGATTTTTTCCAGGATGTCCCGAATATAACCAATCGCTTTGGTGGACCATCGTCTCCGGGCGGCTACAAAGGTGTTTCGGTTAGCTCCTTTTCGAGTAGCTCCGACATTAATGGTCAGAAGACAAGTCAGCGCGGCGCGCAGACTACAATCAACGACAATGGCAAAATCACCACATATAGGGTGCAATCTTAAATTCTACGAAATACTTATAAAACAAATTTTTATACTAAATATAAAGCAATACACTATAAGTATTTATTATTATTTGTATAGCTTTGTAAAGAAATATTCGTAAATGTATCTTATTGGGGTAGCTTTAAGCTTCAAATCATTATTTATGTCGGGCAGTCTTGAAATACATAAGCAAACATACTTTGTGAGTGAAAATTGTGTATTATTTTAATAGTACATATTCTTCTTCTTTACTGGCGTAGACACCGCTTACGCGATTATAGCCGAGTTAACAACAGTGCGCCAGTTGTCTCATATTTTTGCTAGGTGGCGCCAATTGAATATTCCAAGCAAAGTCAGGTCTCTCTCCACCTGGTTCTTCCAACG